>NC_056725.1:257711050-257727584 GCF_019279795.1 Protopterus annectens
TATACACCTACATGCTCATTTACATTTCCCATACCGTTGAATCACCACCACCTACCGTCGCGCATACACTCTTGCATACCCGCTTATGTCTCGGGTTGCCACCTTTTCATATGGCCAAAGTGGAGCATTTTCGGGACACACATCAGACTTTACAGGCCAACACATACCCACGGTCAGTACAAAGGTTAGAACTTTACTTATTTGCCTAAATTAATGCTTATTCTTGTAGCAGTTTGTTTGCTTCATCTGTTTCTTGTGACTTTGAGTATTTTACATAAATAACTGTTTTATGCAACTATTGCATGAAATATGGGACATATTTCCTACAATCACAGGACATTTGCCATTGCATTATGTTTGGTCTGGACACAACTACCCAAAAAGGGACTGTCCCTCACAAGGTGGGGCAGGTGGTAACCCTACTTACATCTGTTTTACAGCGCAATGTGTAAGGTATATATTCCCAATAATGCACGTGGGGAGACGTGCATCATGGTCAGGTGTTTAATTTCAGGTCATAGGTTCTGCAGGACCGGCTGGAGGCTGAGCAGTCTTGTGGACAACTACTGCTCATACAACTTGTGTCCAGATGTATACAGAACTGGACATCATGTCGTGACACCAACTCTAATGTTTAGAACAGATACATATCCCATGAGGGATATCCAAAAATTATGGGGACCGATGACCATCTTTGTTTATGGCTGTAAGGTAGGGTTATACATGCAAGGGATACATAGTTTGCAATCCTGAGTATGCCTAGGGTGAGACTGCCTACTAGATATGGGTAGGAGTCACTATGTGCAGATATGGCCGCGCCTATCTAGCAGCCCGAGTATGGCTGGTTTTGGTGGACGTTCAGGAAGGGGGGGTGGTGTGCTGTGAAGGGGATGATGGGTATTCAATTATGTATCCAGGTGTGTTGGGGATGGATGGCTCAGTTCAGGCCAGACCATTATGTGGGTATGTGCCGGTAACATTTCTGTACATGTGTATTGCACATTTTAATGTTCACATGTTTGTGGGATTGTATTGCAGATGTGTATATTTGTTCTTTGGTTATCTTCCTGATTCACCCACTGCTCCCTCGTAGACCTCCATTTCACCTATTGTGCATCCAACCCAGTCTCCCCTTGGCAAATTATTACATTACCCATCACCCCCCACCCCCATATTCCACAATGAACATTCA
Organism: Protopterus annectens; assembly: GCF_019279795.1. Taxonomy (NCBI): domain Eukaryota; kingdom Metazoa; phylum Chordata; order Ceratodontiformes; family Protopteridae; genus Protopterus; species Protopterus annectens. Next base: position 257,712,243 of record NC_056725.1, read on the forward strand.
TCCCTTCTCTAGTTGATGGCCCATGGCACAGTCAACAGAACACATTGCGTACACTACATATCTCTGGGACCAATATGGTTGTGAGGTCTACACTAACATTTCAGATCATCCACATGCTGTACTTCACGCACATAGGTACTTTTCAAATACTTATCTTTCATGACATGGTTGGTAGACCCGGGTAATACCCGTTCATCTATGGGCTGTCCTGGCAAGGATGACTTGGGCCATGAATGGGCAGATATTGGGTGAATACTCTGACCATTGTTAGGGTTGCCACCTTTTCATATGACCTGGATGGAACATTTTAATGGCACACATCTGAGTTTACAGGCCAACACATACCCACGGTCATTACAAAGGATATTACTTTAGTTTCTTGTCTACATATAAGCTTTTATTGTTGTAGTGGTGTAGTTGCTTATTCTGTTTTGTTTACTTGCTTATTCTGTTTCTTGTAACATATAGGTATTTTATATACGGACATATGTACTGTATGAGACTATTACATAACATATGGGAAAGAATTATGTCCTACTAGCTCAGGACATTTCACATTTATTATGAATTTGGTATGGACACACCTGCCTAGAGGAGGACTGTCCCTCACAATGTGGGACAGGTGGTAACCCAAACCACTGGGCTAGGTTTGGCAATTGGCGGCGCGCTAACACGATGCGTTTCACTTCCACTTGGTATAACTAGCGACACTACAATGGAATACAGGCACGGGGTTTTAAATATCTTTGTTCAAGGGATGACGACTCAATATTCAGCTACGTGCTTTTGTGTTTACTTCTTATTGTGGTGTTCACAATGATGTTTTGTGTACTTTGCATACATTTCAGTATCCACGGACACTGACAGGAGTGATTACTATTAGAGGCAGGCTGCACTAGTCCAGCATTTTAGGTTGCGCGTATGCAGCCAACATGATCACGCCTCTGTGCTGCGCTTGGACATGCCCCCTGCACTCGTACACATTTCCTATGCACGTGGCCGTTACAGTAGCACGCCTTCATTAATATGCATGTGGTGCTGCTGCGCCATCTCTATGCCACACAGTCGGTGCAAGGCTAACTCCGTCTTTGCGCCGAGCTTCATGAATCCCAGGGATTCTCTTTTCTGAGTAATCATGTCCATATTTCTGGGTAGAATAGCAATATGAATAAGGAATTCAATTAATAACTCAGCAACAATCCATTACATATCCTAAATATTCTAGGTTTTAAAGCAAGAGAGAAGATTCTAGCAGATCAGCATAGGATAGACGTATATCAATGAGGGAATAAAAGAATATAATAAACACACTTACAAATACTACATTTGTTGTGGATGACTTTGATGTCAGAGAGGTGCATAACAATATTTTTTTTCATTTTTGGAGCATAATCCACACTCTCCAGTACTACAATAAAAATATAAATGGACAATTTTCAGACAACTAGATATAGTATAGTCTAATGTTCTCTGTATGGTTTACGTCTTTCTATGTAAATGTATGCACCTCTCTACCCGCTACTTTTTTACAAACAGTAATGCATTTTGTCTGGCTGTCTTGATACACTGCTTATCATAATAAATCATAATAAATCAATGACACTCATAGTGAAATAAAATACATCTTCTGTTCTACTGCCTTCAATACATTTTATTGATCAGCCAAGATAACATTAAGTTTAATCTTATTTATAACAAATTGGTTACAAGTTTGGTGAACTGACCCAGTGGACCATTCTTAGCTACAAAACGCAGGTACAGTTATCAAGAAAAAGCAAACTAAAAATACAGAAAAATATATATCAAATGTCAATCCAAAAACTTCATCATAACTAATGTCAATTTCAAAATCAAAACAATTTCAACTTTTCATAAGTGTCCTTTATCAGTGGATGTTCTGCACAGAAAGTTAGTATGCTTCATAAAAAATGCAGCATGCTTTTTTTTTTGGGGGGGGGGGGGTTAGATTTAAAATACCCTATAATTTAAGATGGATGAAATAAGGGTATAATGACTTCAGTTTTCAAAACATAGATGAGATTCATACTAGGCTAATTGCCCTTGTGGGCCATTTTAAGCCTTAACAAACTACCCCATGTGAGAATCAAACCCTGCCTCTTACGTTTGTAAGGTCAATACCCTAACCATTATGTCAACCTCCCACATTTTGACATTTAACATAAAATGAGCATCTCTTTGCCTTACATATTTTATGAACAGAACACAGATTTGTGCTTCTAAAATCTTCACAATGTTTACATTTACAGTTTTAGAAAGAAACACTAGTTTACACTTGTCAAGTCTGCTTATTTCACTCTGCTTTGACAGGCCCCTTTGAAGTTCTTAGGTCTAGGCCTCAAAAAGCCAAAGTTCTGAGTCACTATCAAGTCTCTATATTTCATTTGGAGTTTACAGACAAATCCCTTCCAAACTGTTGATACCTAGCCAGTCTTGATTAGAAGCAGCCTCAAAAATTTTCTTTCTCTTTTCAGAGTTCTCCTATCCTATGAGAGGTCTTCATTCCTTTACCAATTCTAACTTGATTTTTGGTTGTGCCAAAGGCCTCTTCCTCTTTGTTGTTATGTTTCTATACCTACTGGGGATCTTAACAATCACAAGAGCTTTAGCAGCCTTAAGCAGCCATTGCTTAATATTGCAACATATGTAAATATACTTTAGGACATTAAACATTTAATTATTAGTAGTGTCTTTAACCTGCAGCATACTTCAATTACAACAATTAATAAGATTCACCACCCTAATTCATGAATTGATAAGCAACTTCCATAGATCATCCCATATTTCAAATCAAGGATAAAACATGGATAAAACAGTTCTATGAAATTTCACTGGCAGCCACCTGGGTTCTAGTTTATATATCACCATAGATCCATCCTTCAAGTATACATGGCTTTTCTAACATGAATTCATATATTGTCTCCCATGCACACACAGACACAAACATGTCCACACACACACACACACACACACACACACACACACACACACACACACACACACACACACACATGCACACACACATGCACACACACGCACACACACGCACACACACACGCACACGCGCACACGTGCACACGTGCACACACACGCACACAAACACACTGTGCACAAGTACACATAAAGCATACTTTCTCAGCAAGGAACCCAAAAGATTCATATGTTTACCCTTACCAGTTGTCAAATCATAGTACATCTACACAGTTATCTAGTCACTTTTTAAAGGTTAGTAGTGTATAAGCTTGATGAATTTTTTTCAAGAAAATAATTTGTTCATATAACAATCCATTTGCCAAATAGACATAACAAGGCAGTTTTGATGTAAATCCTCAGCAACTTAAGTGCTCACCTTAAACAGCTCCCATCAGCTACAGAGGTTAGTCGAAAAAGTACATTTGGGTCCTTTGTTGCTTTGCATACTACTCCTAATTCACCTCTGTGTAACATGAGTTACATTGGAAACTACTATATGAGGTTGTGTACTATTTCCAAACATCTGATGTAGTCACTGCTTGTAGCCTATTTACACAACAGCTTATACTACACACAATATATCTATCTGTCTATCTCTCTCTCTCTATACATATATATATATATATATATATATATATATATATATATATTGCAAGAAAATAAAACATTGTTGCAGGGGAGACAGTCTCCTGTGCCAGTGATGTAATAGTTCTGCTCCAATACCCACATTTCATATGTTAATGCTTCCTACGTCACACAAACTCACAGAAAGTGTATTTGGAGAAATTGGTTAAGTATTTGAGCCTGTCCCATTCAGATACATAAATTCGCATTCACTAATAAGCTGTAGCACTCCAGCAACTAAAATTTGACCAGCATAGTAGAGCCATTAAACTGTTTCAAGGATTTAAGTCTTGTCCTGTAAGATAAGTTTTCAGTGCCTCAGATATATTCTACCATTTTCCTTGAATTCTTACTGTATATAGTTTGCATGCAGGTTCTATATTATTGAGCCATAAGTGATTTTTAACATAATTATTTTTAGTATGATTTCTGGACATCTTGACTGAGGGCCATTATACTTGGAAATTTTCTAATAGACTGTTACTGAAATACTTACATTTTTTTTCATATGTGACTCCTTGTTTATAAATGCATATTTACATAAAAGTCTGGTGCTTCTCAAGAGAATTTCAGGAATTATTATTGAAACAATTACTTCATTAGAGACCAAGTAGTAACTGCATCTTAAAATTGTAATGAAATGAAATAATTTTACTCCACAAGGAAAACGCATATCACATTTATATAGAAATCCATATTGCTTTTAGGCCCAAATTCCCAACAATAGTATATTTATGCTGTGATAACGTTAATATTTGTTACTATGAAAACAACTCAAACTGTTCACTTTTGTTTTCAGCCGCTTACAAATGTTGCAGGTTAACAAGTTCACAATATCATTCTGGCCTGAATTTGAACTGCAGTGGTGGTGCTGCGGTAGCGTTGTCGCCTCACAGTTAGACGATGCCCATTTGATTCTCAGTTAGAGCGTCTTCTGTGTGGCAACATGCGTGAACGGGCGTTCCTTCATTGAAGGTTGTGCATTAGGCCCGGCAAGCCAGCATGTAAAAATCTACTGCCAATCATTAGCGGACCAGAGTTCTGCTGTGGCGACCCCTAACCCAAAAAAAGCCAAAAGACACAAACAAACAAATGACAATGTCACTCTACTGCTTTAGTGTATTCTTATTATGGTGGGTTGATGCACTGTTCTGCAGGTGCAATAGTCCTGGGTTTGAAATAGAGAACAGGTATAATTTTACTTGTAAGGGCTTTAGGGCAATTAGCCTAGTAACTTTCTATGATCCAATTAGCAGAGCACCTCATTGGCCCTCATCAAGCACAATCTGAATGACTGGATGGGTAACTGTTAATTGACCCCAGGGGTTCCACCTGTGTCCCTCTTGGACAGGGGCAATTTGTGCTGATCATTGAAATAAGGGTAGAACTTGGCAAGGTTCTAAGGGCTCTAGGGCCATTAGCCTAGTAACTTCCTATGATCCTATTGCGTTTGTGATGTCCGATTTAACTTGGATTTTACAGTTCTTCACAACTCTGTCTGCAGAGTCTACATATGTTGAACACGTCTATATTATGATATTGCATGCTCAGAAGAACGAACGACACATAATCAACCCCATGTAAGCGAAAGCTTACAACGTCGAAACTTCAGAACAGCAATTTTTTTCCAAGGAAAAAAAATTGCTGTTCCCAAAATAAAAACAAAACAAAAAAAAAACTGTAAAACATTGCATAATGTGGGGTGGGCAAAGCCCCTCACACCTCCCAACATCAGGGGTTGTGCCCCCCACACCCCCCCACTTAAATATACCAACTCCAACATCACACTACAGTGCCGAAAAGGCAAAGTAGCGAAAGTGGCCAAACAAATTCTTTCCCAGGGAAAGAATTTGCTGAAAAGCCGCTTCGCTATTTTGCCTTTTCACACTTTTCAGTTCGACAAAGACACATTCGACAACCTGCATCTGCGACAGCATAATAGGGAGCCATGTTGAACATATGCTGCATTCTACATTTTCAAAAGAAGTCATATACCTCCCAGCTTTGCAGCTAATGCAGGATCTGTCTGTCTGATTGTAAGAGGAAATAGCTATAAAGACCGATGACCATATCAGTATTTCCTCTATGATTAACTCTGCCAGGGTCTGTTCACATTATTCTTTTAGTGCTCTGACTGTTGGTTCCAGGTAGAGTTACAGATGTGATGCAGCAGCAGGTCTTCCTGTAGAGATATATATATATATATATATATATATATATATATATATATATATATATATATATATATAAAATAACATTTGACACATATCCTCCCATTCTATTCTTATCTTAACTTTCATAGAACCTGTAGCAACTCATGCCAGATTGGTTCTTTATTATGACTAAAACAAAATGAATGCATATGAAAGAATGCTGAAGAGAAACTTTGAAGTAATATTAAAGATGTAGTCATTTGAAGTTTGACTGAACTTTTCAATGCTCAAAGGCATTTGTGTAGCTTTGTATGATGTATTCCATTGTAATAGAATAATCTACTTGAGTGGAATGAACATTATTGATGAAATAGAGCAATTACTGCTCATAAAAAAAAAAACTGTGCTCTGAGCAGGGGATTACTGGACCAGTTGCCCACAACCTGTGACCTCTTTTCTAATGCAGTTCAATGGATGGATTACTGACACAGTTAAATGGCTGTGCCTTTGAATATAAATAATTCTGAAGGAGAACATGGGTTCCCAGGGCCTTCCTAATAGTGCTCAATGGCATTTAATTAACTATTAACTATCTAGTCACAGTGGGATGAATTTACACTTACTCATAGTCATTGCAATGTAGGCACCGTGTGATCATTGTTTATGCGAAATTGCTGTATGGGTTCTTTTCAAATGGTTTTGAAAATGCTTAGTTAATCCATTATTAAGTAGAGAGGTATAGACAGTGTCACTCTACTGCTTTAGTGTATTCTTATAAAATGTTTCAAGCAAGCCACATTGACAGATTTCTACTAGACTAACCGCTCTTAGACATTTTTAAGCCTAGCCAACTACCCCATTAGTGAATCAAACTCTGCACCTTGCAGCTGTAAGGTAAACACTTTAACCTTTATCACAATCCAAATGCAGGCAGCCACATTTTAAAAATCCTTTATAATACATTCAATGTATTTTCATTGGTCAATTATAAAATGTTCACTCATTAATATTATACTATGCATATTAAACATACAATCTATCAATTATGGACTAAACCATATATCAATATATAAAACGTATAAAACAAATTAAAATGTATAATCTAACATGTGTATGCATCTAAATGCATCTGTTGAATAGAAAGGAGTTTGATGAACTACATTAAGATATCAACACAGAAGACGATGATCTGTAAGCAAGATGATAATACATACAGCGTGTACCAGACAGACCTAGATGACAGTAAGTGCTTAGAACATGAAAGGAGCAGATCTAAGCAAGTGCATGAATCAGACAAGTATATTACAATATAAAAGATTAGATATCACAGTTATATCAGAGAGAGAGTTGGTTTCAAGGAACATGTCATGTAATGGCCATGAAAGGATACTCATCAATTCTAAATCAACTATGGTGAAATATGAAGGGTAGGAAACAGATGTATAAAATCTACATACAACTAAAGTAAAAATTTTTGATTGATGGCTGTGGTTTTCACATGGCACACCCTTTTGATACAGTGGTACTGTCATCAACACTACTATTGGGGAGGGTTCACTCACATCTCCGAAGACTGGGCGACAGGGACCTAAATTAAATTCTCTCTGCAGTGTTTGACAGATGTCTTGTAACTCTAAGCCCTATTCAGGCTGCACAGGAGTTCCCTGCCTTGACAGCATCTATGGGTGACATTGTCTCTGATGCGTGCAAACACCCCAGAGGGGATAGTAGTGGCAGTCTGCAGTGGTGTCTTGATTCCAGGTCTTTTCCTGACATGGAAATCACAGTTAGCATTAATCAGCAGATGAGCAGTCCAGTGAACCAGGCACAGACAGCTGCTCCCCAAAGCACTGTGGAGATGGTAAGTGTGCTGTATGGTCTGAAGGATGGAATGCAACATTTGTATGGCCTATGTGATGCCAACCACCCTGCTTTTTTTTTTTTTTTGATGATAAGCCTTATTCTACATATAGCATGATCTATTAGCGACTATGAAAGACAGCAGAATGTCAGATATGTACATGCCTATCTGAATAAGTAAAATATATTTCGCTGTAGCATACAAAATTACAGAAATACAACTTTTCTGAGAAAAACATATTATTTTTGAATCACATCTAATAAGAGCCTTCATTCATTAAAAATGTCATACATTCAAACCTCTAATCATTGAATATCTAATGCTTGAAATCATATATATAATAAACAAAAAATGCATCTTTTTTGCAGATGGGCAAGCTCCCCTCACCCTGCAAATCTCAATCCTACCACTAGTTGTATACACCAACTTCAAAACTGCACTGCAGAGTGGAAGGGTTAACTTCCCAAACCATCGACAAAATGTAGATATCCCATATATAGATATATATTTTGATTTAATTACAGTATTCAGTCTTCTTGGGTACTCACCTGCCATCAATTAAAGAGATGCTGATTAACCCCAAATAAAGTTCAGCTGTACTAGTAGGAGTTTCATGACATTTACTCAGTTGCCTGCTACAGTAAAAGCCATGCTTCGCAGAGAGCTTACAAAGCATCAAAGGGATCTCATTTTTAGAAGGTGTCTGTCAGAAGAAGGGTACAAAAAAAATTAAACAGCACTGGATATCCCATGGAACACAGTGAAGACAGTCATCAAAAAGTGGAGAAAATATGGGACAACAGCGACGTTACAAAGAACTGGACATCCCTCCAAAATTGATGAAAAGACAAGATGAAAACTGATCAGGGAGTCTGCCAAGAGACCTACAGCAACACTGAAGGAGCTGCAGGAATTTCTGGCAAGTACTGGATGTGTACTACATGTGACAACAATCTCTCGTATACTCCATATGTCTGGGCTATGGGGTAGGGTTGAAAGACAGAAGCCTTTTCTTACACAGAAAAACATCCAGGCCTGGCTAAAATTTGCAAAACAATACATCAAGTCTCCCAAAAGGATGTGGCAAAATGTCTTATGGTCAGATGAGACCAAGGTTGAACTTTTTGGCCACAATTCTAAAAGGAACATTTGGCACAAAAACAACACTTCACATCACCAAAGGAACACCATCCCCACAGTGAAGCATGGTGGTGGCAGTATCATGCTTTGGGGTTGATTTTCTTCACCTAGAACTGGGGCTTTAGTCAAGGTGAAGGGAATTATGAACAGTTCCAAATACCAGTCACTTTTGGCCGAAAGCCTTCAGGCATCTGCTAGAAAGCTGAAGATGAAGAGGAATTTCACCTTTCAACATGACAATGACCCCAAGCATACATCCAAATCAACAAAAGAATGACCTCACCAGAAGAAAATTAAAGTTTTGGAATGGGCCAGCCAAAGCCCAGACCTAAATCCAATAGAAACTCTGTTGGGTGAACTGAAGAGGGCTGTGCACAAGAGATGCCCTCGCAATCTGACAGATTTGGAGCACTTTTGCAAGGAAGAGTGGACAAATATTGCCAAGTCAAGATGTGCCATGCTGATAGACTCCTACCCAAGAAGACTGAATGCTGTAATTAAATCAAAAGGTGCTTCAACAAAGTATTAATTTAAGGGTGTGCAGTTATGCAACCAGAGTATTGTACGTGTTTTATTTTTTATATTTTTTTTGTAACAGATTTGTTTGTTTTTCAATTGAATTGTACAGGTTATAGGTCACATTAAAGATGGGAAAAGTTTTGAAATGATCTATTGTAGTCTCATTTTGTATATCACAAAAACCTGGCATTTTAGCAGGGGTGTGTAAACTTTTTATATCCACTGTATATGTGCGTGTTTGTGTAAGTATACTCTAGACATGATTTTATAACTGATCCTGAGAAAAAGTCATATATTTACTCGTAGTGGAAATACAGTATAATGCAACAACCCCAAGCTATGACAGTGGAATGCCTGTGATACCCAGGAATTGCTACCTCTGCATAAAATGTCATGTCTGTCCCTCTATGAGTCTTCTTTCCAAATTTCTACAGAATAACAAAAGGAAACTCCACTAGGAAACCCAAGACTGCATTTCTACCATAAGACATTTTGATGCAGCTGAATGTTGAATACACTGTCAGTATATTGTCCTCTTCGGCATACAGAGTTTTAGAAATGCCAGGTTTGCAGTCATAACAAATATTGTTTTGTCTGCTGAAATAAGGGGGATGTATACTTCTTTTGTACAATCAATTTAGTAAGGATATATTTTGAATAATTGTTGTGTATCTCAGTCTGAAGAGATATTGTATACATATATTTCTCATGGAAACTGTATAATGAAGCATGCCAGCCTATGATATTGAAATGCACATGAATCCCTAGATATTGTTGCCACATATAAATAATCAAAGCTCTATCCCCATGAACATTTTCAACAAAACTTTTAGGGAATTGCACAGACCTGTAGAAATGTCAGGGAGGAAGGGGAGGCTGCCTGGAGCACAAGCTGTTTGGGGGGCATGATCATCAATGATGGCATTCACTCAGTATCTGCAATATATAATTTGGGTGCCTGTGGTAGCTGTGTCAAATTATTAAATGAATGAAGAACAGTATTGTAAATCAACATGTGTTTTTTTTTCTCTTCACCTTTAGTTTGATGGGGTGCCTGCTGTGAAACCACCCAGGTTGCCAATTTACCTAGCTACTGCTCTGGAATTATGATATGATGCCTGACTACACAATTAGGAATTTCAGTGCTGCACATTGTTAAACTTGAGGGTACAAGTTATTCCTCTCAGTACAAAGAGTTTTGATAATGCCAAGTAGCAGGTCCCCAAAAATTGATTTTTTCTGGTAAAGTATGCAGGATTTTTATATTCAGTGTAATAACAGTTCACGGTAGTGTCCTCGAATGGAAAATAAATATAATGTATGCCAGAATTATAGCAAAATTAGTGTGTTTGCCTGTGTCTGTGTGGGAAGTATCTGAAATACATTTGAGACCTTGTGACAGAATCTTCACTGAATTACCATTGGATAACCATGTACATGATGCACCTATAAGTGTAAATGTACCCTTTGTGATTTCAGTAATGCTTAATCCTAATTTTAACATCAACACTTTACCCTTCTTGACACATGGGTTTTTAGGCCACAACATGATTGCAGTGACAGAAATGTTGTCTGGTAAGAAATAGTGCAAATATATTCAGTACATGTGTGACATTCTGTATCCTGAGTAAAAGCCATAAACCTCAAAATGAGAAAAAATATATATGGGAAAATGTCAGATTGTGACAGTGAAAGGCCTATGAACTCTTGCATATGTACCAGTATATAAAAAGCCATATACCAGTCATCTAATTACACTTCTTTAAAACTTTCAGGGGATGACAGCAAAACAATTACGGATGAAGTGTATCTAGGTCTTTCATTCATACATTGGAGATTTCAAAGAATCTCATTACTGAATTAAACTACAACATATTGTCCAAGCCAAGAAAGGAAGCTTTTATTTTTTACATGCTTTTTAAATTTTACCTTTTCTGGCAATATATTTTACTATTTTATTTTTGAAATGGACATAGACAGAAATATTATGGATATGTGTTATATTCTTCATCCCAGAATGATGTCAAATATCCATCTCTAATGCAAACTGAATAAAATATTAAACTCCAGAATATGTAAATGAAAGGTCTGTGATACCTTATATTTGGTGCCTATGTACAGAAATTAGTCCTATTTGAAAGTTCTTATTTATCTTTGGCTAACCAGGTATAAACTGATGAAAAATACAGTTACACCCATAAGGATTTCAATGAAGATCAATGATGAATTTTAGTATATCATCTTCACCTATAAGTACAGGGCAGATATTTCATATTTATTGACAGATGTCTACATAGAAAATTTAATATGAGCACTATTTTTCTTTATATTTATAATACATGTAGGTATATTTGTTTGCCCATTTTCTCAGATGAAAAGGAAGAAAATTCTAAAATGAATGGTCTTCCATGCTGCTTTCGGTGTTGTACTCTCTAAAACAACTGCTGGCATTCACAGCAATATTGCAGTCTGTGTAGTAGTAATGCATTTCTGATATGTTTCACGAGTATGACTTTTCTTCTTTATTCCTTTGATGGCACGCTTTTGTGAGTTTCTTTCACAAGAGATCTTATTTGTTTTTATTCTTTGACTTAGGAGCTGCTTGTAGCATTGCTAGGAAGAGTTTATCTGAAATATAGTGATCAGTATCACCATTTCATAGAAATATATCTTCTATATTGCAAGTTTTTAAAATCTTTTGTAGAAGCCCCAGTATGTGTTTATAGTGCCTGTGTACATTTCCTTTCATTTTGTAGCTGTTTGCACTATTTATTCATACTTCTGTCAAATTCATAATTTTTGAGCATGTGATTACTCACATCTCCTCCACCCAATTTCTTGCTGTATTGAATGAAAAAAATCTGAGTTTAGCAATAAACTACCTTTATGCCTTGAGCCACATATAATCTGACATCTATTTAAAATAGTTATTATATGTACATTAGATTTTTCTCTTTGTTTTGCACTCCAGATTATGGTTATTATTTTGAGAAGTCTGCAGCTGTGAGATGCAATTGTCAACATTAAAACTCTACATTTAGAAATGCGATGCTGCTGCTGTGTGGCTTGGTGGGTGTTCTGCAGGTGCAATGGTCCTGGGTTTGAAATAGAGCACAGGTATAATTTTACTTGTAAGGGCCTTAGGGCAATTAGCCTAGTAACTTCCTATGATTCAATAAGCAGAGCACCTCATTGGCCCTCTTCAAGCACAATCTGAATGATTGGATGGGTAACTGTTAATTGACCCCAGGAGTTCCACCTGTGTCCCTCTTGGACAGGGGCAATTCGTGCTGATCATTGAAATAAGGGTAGAACTTGGCTAGGTTCTAAGGGCTCTAGGGCCATTAGCCTAGTAACGTCCTATGATCCTATTGCATTTGTGATGTCAGATTTAACTTAAGTTTTACAGTTCTTCAGAACTCTGTCTGCAGGGTATACATATGTTGAACTGGTCTATATTATGATATCGCACGCTCAGAACAGCGAACGACACATAATCAACCCCATGTAAGGGAAAGCTTACAACGTTGAAACTTCAGAACAGCAATTTTTTTCCAAGGAAAAAAAATCGCTGTTCCCAAACAAAAAAATAAAAACAAAAACTGTAAAACATTGCATAATGTGGGGGTGAAGTCCCCACACCCCTGAACATCAGGTAGTTGTACCCCCCATACCCCCCTACTTAAATATACCCACTCCGACATCACACTACAGTGCTGAAAAGGCAAAGTAGCGAAAGTGGCCAAACAAATTATTTCCCAGGGAAAGAATTCGCTGAAAAGCTGCTTTGTTATTTTGCCTTTTCACACTTTTCAGTTCGACAAAGATGCATTTGACAACCTGCTTCTGTGACAGCGTAATAGGGAGCCATGTTGAACATATGCTGCATCAGCTAAAAGCAGATTTAAAAATCAAAATGCCCTAAAAATTATAGCACAAATGTATAATGCATAGAAATGCATCAATACAAAATTGAATAACAGCATGCGATCTCACCCTACTGTGCAACATAAATGCATCCGTGTGAGATTCATGTGTAAAATCAAATACATTGAACATATATTAAGCATCTAAAAGGGGGACATATTCAGAACCAGGAACAGTAAATAAAAAATACATACTAAATCATTACATATAAATACCAATAAAAATTCATCAGAATTCCATAAATATATATTTAAACAATATATAAAAGAATAATATATAATAACACCCATATATGTAAAAGTGTGCACAATTAAAATTAATACTTAAATGCAAGAATATGTGTAATAAATATATATAATTAACTACACAAATATATATATATTTCATAAAAAACTATGGGCCAGATTCAGGAAGGCTTACACGGAGTTTAAGAGTAGTGTAAGCCTCCTGATTCAGCAACAGCCCAAATCTCCGTGTAAGAGACAGCTAACACGTCTCTTACACGGAGTGGGCGTGGAAATGCTCAATACCTCATTAGCAGCTGACAGATATGCAAATGAGGTATGTGAGCGATCCACGAAGCCCAAACCAGTCCGTGTAACGGACGTGTTAGCTGCAGAAATGTACTCAGCTGACAACTGAGTACATTTCTGCAAAATTAAAAACAGAGCTATGTCAGCTCCAAATAAAGGGTGCATTTGTTACAGTAAGCATGCCAATGGCCAAATATGTGGCCATTGGCATGAAAAAGTGTTGCAAAAATAAATTATATAACTTTTTTTTTTTTTCACGGGATTTTTGTGTTTAACTGCAGCGCACACCCGCGCAAACAGGGTGCGCTACCTAAAACTAAAAACCGAAGCTTATAAGCCCACAATTGTGGGATTTATGTATTACATGGAATGTCAATGGAGGGACCTGCAGACTAAAAACAATATGGCCTCCGCTTAGTGGTTGTCAAGGGGGAAGCTCCGTGTAAGATATGTAACTAAGCATTACTAGGCAATCCTATGTAAATGAGGGTTACAATGCTGAATCACACTGCCACATAGGTAATGGGCACTTTCTGAGTAGTGTAAGAGTTAGAGAAGGGGGAGGAACAGAGTAAGAGGTAGGTGACATCACGGGGGGGAAGGATAGAAAGAAATGTACCAGATTGGAGGGCAATGTAAGGTAACAGATGACAGACAGACATCAGGGAGGGAGGTGTGTCCCAACAGAACACTAGGAAAGTCAAGAAATATTCGCCTTGGATGATTTCATGGGGGAACTCAGTGTTTCACCTATATTGAGCAGGGGTGTCTACCCTTCCACAGATATCGCTCTATCTTGTAGTACCTCCTTCCTTGTGTTGTAGAGCTTGTTTATGGCTGAGGTCCACCACACTGGACGCTTGCCTCTGGTACAACGAGTCTGTGTTTTGTTTGGGATTGCCTGATCCATGCAGTCCTGAAGGTGCTGGTAGAAGGCAGTTGTAAGTGATACAGTGGCTTGGGTAATGGTGTCTGCTGGCTTGGGGGCTTTGAAAGAGACCACACCACTCATTAGCAGTGTGTAGTCGGCTTCTGAGGAAGTTCTGCACTGTGGTCTTTTTCTATCTGGGGTGGGGTGGGATGTGGACTTCCACTGAGAGTAGGTTATGATCTGATCTCACCAATGATGGGTATACCTCTGGTGTTGAACATTGTGACCCCATGTTTGTGATGATGAGATCTACTATGTTGTCTCCTCTTGTGTGGTTACTAGTTGTTCCATGGCATGTGAGTGTATGAACTCTAGGAACCTGTGGGCTAGAGTGTTGGGGCTGGAGTACTGATCCCAGTCTATATTTGGATAGTTTGAATCACCCAGTGTGATGGTGTTTGCAGGTACATGTATCCCTGCCACTGTTTTCATGAAAGATTTGTGGGAGGTACCTGAGTTTCAGAGGATGGCCTGTAACATGCTACAAACTGCAGAGCAGTCTTGCCTATGGTTAATTGCACCCGGATGGTGTCCAATGCATCGTGTGTTGCCACCAACCATGAGGTGAGGGTGTCCTGATGAATATGGACACCCACCCTCCTTTCTCGGGGTGTTGTCGGATTGTGGGGCTGGAATGCATGATACGAGGTAACACCTGATAGT
>NC_056725.1:257728084-257785584 GCF_019279795.1 Protopterus annectens
GAATTTTTTAATCACCATATACAGATTTTGAGCTAGACATTCCAGATTCAGACACACTGAAATCAGTTTGGGATGTTAATTTGTACTTCCCACATGCATTTAGTTCTGTAGAAACACACTGAGGCTTATATATTCAGGGGTTATTACTACTTTATTTATTCATACATGAGCCTTTCTGTCACTCTCACACATTCTGCAACTTCACAGTTCAGGTTGGTACTTCTAGGCTTTGTTCACATATTAGACCTGTGGTGATTCAAACACTTTCCAACAGCCTCACTTCTGTCATGATTCAGCATTTCAACAGTGGATATATCTCACATGTGACTACCTCAGATTCTGAAGCTGTACTCTTGAGACTACTGCAGGTTACAGTATATTTAATTAATGATGGGACATCTGTATTACAGCACTGTTTAATTCTATCAATTATATTTCCAGTTACACTTGCATACTGATGAACTTGTTGCAGCCATACCTGCAGACTTTCAATTCCTGCTTGCACATTATATTACTTTTAATCAATACACTGCACTGTTCTGATACATGGTACATAATAATATTTATTTACAAGTACTGGGTGGGGTTACTAACCTGCATGGTGGCGCAGCCGCACCAGCCTCCGGGCGTGCATCTCATGATTCATAGAGCGGACACCTGCAGCTGTAATACAAAGGGAATAATATTGGACTACACATCTCCATGGTATCAGCTAGTTGAAATCCTTACATACATGAGTAAAATGTGACTTACTCAGTGGTGGGGCGTTGGGCATTTGCCGGGCCTCCTGGATCCAACGGTTCAATTGGTCCTGCTTGCGTCTCTTCAGGTCCGCATGGTGGTGACGGACCTGCTCACCAGTGCGTGGAATGCCAGTAGCACTGGTCAGATCACGAGCCAACTGGTCCCACGCCTCTGCCCTATATGCTCCCCATGAGACCTGGCCCTGCATGAGTTGGGCCTCGTGATTATGGACAAGGAGCCAGACCATGTATCTGGACTCCTCAATGCCCCAATGCTGTGCTCGAAAGCAATGTCCCTCACCTACTCCACTCATGCTGACTGCAAGTCTGTTCTACAATCAGTTATGCTGTGTATTCCCGCCTATGGGGCTTATATATGCCGCTTTTCCTGCACATTTCTCTGATTGGCCGTTTTGGAATTGTATCTACTTCACTGAAAATGCTTTCTCATGCTCCATTCTGGGTTTTATCCCATATATATGCTATTTCTGCATTTCTAGGTATTACTGTCATGGCTTGGTGGTTTAGTTCCTTGACTCTAGTGCATGGTATCCTGGGTTCGAATCTGGCAACTGATTTTTCATTTTCCTGACAGGAATGAGTTGAGGACCTGTCAATCAAACATGCCAAAAGCACTTTTAAGCACTTTAAACCTGGTCTGCGCTCGTTTGCGCGGAGGTAACGCATGCGCACTGACAGTTAGCTTGTGGGAGCGGCGCCAAGCGGTGTGCGCTGGGATAAATCCTAATTGGCTACTGACACACATGTTAAGCTAATTGCACACAGTTTCAGTCTGTCTAACTGCAGCTTGGCAGCGGGCACGCGTTTGCAGCTTTTGAAACACTACTCAGCTACAGGCACTCTGTCTCACAGCAGCTTAGCTATCAGTACATTTCTGACTATTTTTATTATTATGTTACTTCAAAATATATGCTCTATTTCATTCCATTTTACAAACGGGAATACATTTACATTTGTACAATACTGTCAGGGGCTTTTAGTGCTTATTTACAAAAAAAGGCTGTTGTAGGGGCTCGAACCCTGCCTGCCTACTCTTAGGCCGGCAACTCTACCGCTAAGCTATTATTTCTTGGCTTACTTTGCATATTTAGTTCTTATATCCTTTTCCACTGACTGCTGACTGTGATTGCGCTAGTAGCACACCCGCGCACATGGCACACAGTAGCAAACATTTGAGGGTTTAACAAAAAAAAAAGGATTTAATTTAATTTTATGACATCTCTTCACTTTATACACTAATGGCCAGTCGGGGCATGTGTTGTATAGTGTGTTTATTCACATTTTCATGGCCTTTCTCGTGGCTGTTTACTTTCAGCCATTCTAGTCTTCCGGGGTCGTGTCCGCTTGCAGCGCTTAGCCTACAGACACGCCCCCTACTCTCTTACATGGACCGTGTAAGAGTTACTAGTGTGATTCAGCATGCCTCATGCACCTCATGCATATGCATGACATGCTGACATCACACAGTTTCACTGCAGCCTCCGTGTAAGAGTTATAACTCTTACACAGAGGCTTCCTGAATCTGGCCCTATGTCTACCTAAAACATATATATATATATATATATATATATATATATATATATATATATATATATATATATATATATATATATATACACCCATAATATATTACTAACAGAATTCTATCAAGACCATACATAAACAATAAATAATTCTCTCTCCAAAGATTTCATTTTTAAAAAACAAGTGATAGAGAATGACTCATTTAGACCTGGCCATTGCATGGCATTAGTCCTAAGCTGCCATAAAGCTTCACTTCTCTCTAATAGCAATGGCCAGGGACCACCTCTTGGGTTATGTTCAAAAGGTTCAATCACAATAAATTTAAAACTATGACCAACAAACTCTGCACAATGCTTAGCCAAAGCATTGGACTCTTTGTTTCAATCTTATGTCCCTCAGATGCTCATAAATGCGACTCCTTAACTTCCTCTCAGTTTTCCCTATATAAAAACAGGGGCATTTTGAGCAAAAAGCACAATAAACAACTCTTTCAGTTTGACAATTGCAATTTTTTCTTTAAACATACTTTAACATCATTAATTTTATAGGTAGAAGCTTCAAAATATGATTACAATAGTTACATGAACCACACTTCTTCATGGTACCCTTACTCAATTTGTAACTACCATTTCCAAACATATATTTGAGAGAATGACCCTTTCTATATACAATTAAAGGTTTTTCACCCACGCATTGCTTAACATCATTACAAGAGGATAAAATGACCCAATTTTTAATAAAATATCGACAATGTCCTTGCTTTCCAAACTAAAAGTCATAATGAAAGCTGAATGGAAATTGGGTCCATTATTTCTATTTTGTGTGCGCAAAATAAGCATTTCAAAATCCCCTGTTGGCAGCAATGTGTCTAAATTATTATCATTCATAATACAGGGAGATGTCACAACATTATCACAGTCCAAAATTGCACTAAAAAAGCCCCTCTCCCTTTTGTTGATAACCTCCAACATAAGAGTATTCACCAACTCAAAGGGATAATCCCTTTTCAAAAACATATTTTTCAAAAGCTCACATTCAGAAAGAAAGGACTCAAAATGTGAAACCATATGGGCCACTCTTACAAACGGACCCTTCACCACCCCTCTCTTCTGCCTATAAGGGTGGGAACTATCAAAATGCAGGAAGCTATTCAAATATGTCTCCTTGCGATGGATCTCAGAAACATATTTCCTTAATACATAATCCTTTTATAACCTAACATCAAGATAATTAATTTCATCAACACCAATTGTGTATGTAAATTCCAAAAAGTGGGTTGAATCATTAATATAAGCCAAGAATTCAGAAATCATCAAATCAGATCTGTCCCAAAAACTAAATATATCATCCAAAAAGCTTATATACATTGTACAGTAATTATAAAAAGGAGAGTTAAAGAGAAACGTCTTCTCCCACTGTAACATAACAGTCTTAGCGTAAAGTCCCCTACAAGGGGAACCCATAGGTACGCCAACATCCTGGATGAAATATTCTTTCTCAAAACATATACAATTATTTTTCATGATTAAATTAAGTAATTGTTCATAAACATTAATACAAGGCTGAGACACACCTTTTTCTAATAAGAATTCACAAAACCACTCAATCCCAATGTCATGGGGGATAGATGAATACAAGTCTTTAACATCTATGGTAATGAATAAACCTGTGTCCAAAAAATCCATGCTATTAATCCTGCATAAGAAATCCCATGAATCCTTGCATAATTTTACTTCTTCAGAAACCAGGGCTTTTAATCTAATGTCCAAGAACCTAGCAAGGGGATAAGTAATGAACCCTCTACCATTCACAATGGGGCATATAGGAGGGTCAGAAATATCCTTATGGATTTTAGGCAAACCAAAAATGCAAGGAATCTTAGGATGGGCCACCGACAAAAAATTGTACTCATCAATAGAGATAGAACCATCTATGAACAAATCTTTTAGTTCATTCCTGATCTTGTTATAACAACCATTAAGTTCATTTAATGATATCCTTTTGTAAGCAACTCCATCCAAAATCAACTTAATTCTTGTATTGTAATCACATACATCCATAAGCACTATCCCTCCACCCTTATCAGGTTTTAAAACTCTAACATCTTTATTGTTTTTTAAAATGAATAAGCCTTCAGTTTCAGCTTCACTTAAATCCATATGACATACTTTTCTCTGAATATTTCGTACATCAATTTCACAAAGTTGTTCAAACACCAAAATAGAGGGATGAACAGGTGGAATATAAGTGCTAGATATACGTAATGGATTACTAACAGATTCAACAGACTTAAATAAAACATTGAGGTTTAGCTTTCTAATAAACTGTTTTAAATAAATAAGTGTCTGAGCTAAATCAAAATTCTTGAAAGGAACAAAAGTCAAACCTTTCGCTAACAAATCACATGTATGAACATCAATATTCATGGCAGAGTTGTTAAAAACATTGACATCACCACTAGAATTCTTAACTATACTGCAATTTTCAAAATAATGTTCAATAGGTCCTAATTCCACCCTCAACGACCCCCCTCCCCTCCGATAATTCAACTGACCCCCCCATCCTCCATTCATTGAAAATGTCCCCTGGGCCTGATTGTTCCGGTTGTTGTGGTTGTTCCTGTCTCTCAACCTCTCCGATCTCCTCAAAGGAGGAAAATGTTTTGTCTAAAAAAGACTCTTCACTATTCAATAGGTAAAGCATTTCTATTCATATCAGCATCACTATTCCAAACTTGTGACGTAGCTGGTGGGGGATAGGCCATATTGGCATCATATTGTGCCCTGTCCCTTTCAATCTTTTTCATTTTCCTAGCCTTGATGGACACAGCTTCTTGTTCAATCCTTCTGAAAATGTGATTGTAGTCAAAAATATTGTCTTCATGCACAATATCTTGAGTAACCTTCATATCCAATTCAGTTGCTTCCCTAGTTAATTTAGCTAAGAAAATGTCATTATGTTTGACCACAAGTTCCATATACTCTTTGCCATGGCAGTCAAACATAATAAGAAGCTCTTTGTGCAAAACAGAATTAGCCACAATGCCAGTAGGAAAGCGCCACATACGCAATCCTTTTAGTACAAGTCTTAACCTTAGGCATTCCCTAAAATACGCATTGTCCAACTGTAATTTCTTTATTTTCAAGAATATATGGTCCAACTTCTGCAAATTATTTGTGTAAGAGGATTCATTTATATTACCACCTGCAAAAAAAGCCAAACTCTGTCCCAACCATTCATTCATACTAAAAGGAACATTTGCTGTATTCCTTACTGTATCCCTTCAAGTATTTTACCCCACAGTAGTAGTACTGGTTTGTGTATGCTTGTCCAAACGGTTCTCGCCCACTCCAGCAGCAGTATTTAAACCTCCACTATGCAGGAGGCTACCAGGCATGTCACCATTCACTAAACCATGACCGTTTGTATTGAAATCTGCATTTTCAACACCTAACAGGTTTTGAATAGAGCTCTCACCAACACGAACAGATGCAACAGTGAGTACTTCCTGATTCATCCTCTATTCAGAGCTGACATCATCTGGGCATGTTCAATACGATCCATCCTCTGAGAAATCCTCTGAAGCTCAGCTAAAATCCACTCAACTGATTCATCCAGTGGTGAGGAATATAAAAGTTGCTGTGAATCCATCCCCTGTACCTCCGAGGCCATAGAAAACCAATAAAATGTATAAGAAACAAACAAATATAAATCAACAAAAATGGAGTGCAGGAAGATGTAAAATGCCAACAAACCAATTCAGACTATTATAAGTAAATTCAAAATATTTTAATAGAAAACAAGAAAAGAACAAGCGCTTTTGTCTCCACATTAGGAGACTTTATCAAGTTCAAATGTACAACAAACTGACACCATTTAAAAATAAAGCATGTCCACTGTAACCCAATCAGGAAGGGTCACCAATGAATACATGAATAAATTAATACATGAATAACTTAACCAACATCAGCCCATGTTTATTGTGTTTTTGCTCAAAATGTCCCTGTTTTATGTAAGGGAAAACATGAATCTCACACGGATGCATTTATGTTGCAACAGTAGAGAGGACTGCTGCAAGTTGTTGTTCAGTGTTGGTATTATGCCCTATTTCTTTGCTATTATAATTTTAATTTTAAGGCATTTGATTTTCTGATTTTAATTTTAGTGACATTTCCAAGTACCAAGTACGTTACTTATAGGGTTTATTCACATAGGCATGTATTGCTTTAATTTAAAAAAAAGGTTCGCCTTGACTGTTAAGTGGGCTGACATTGGTTAAGTTATTCATGCATTAATTTATTCATGTAGTCATTGGTGACCCTTCCTGATTTGGTTACAGTGTGGGCATGCTTTATTTTTAAATGGTGTCAGTTTGTTTTATATTTGAACTTGATAAAGTCTCCTAATGTGGAGACAAAAGCAATTGTTCTTTTCTTGTTTTACTATTAAAATATTTCAAATTTACTTATAATAGTCTGAATTGGTTTGTTGGCATTTTACATCTTCCTGCACTCCGTTTTTGTTGATTTATTCTTGAATGCAAAACATGGTTTGTGACCCACTATTTTCCTCAGCTCTTCACTCATTGTTAAAATGTTCCAGTTATGCTTTACAACATCACATACTACTCCAATATTGCTGCTATATGTTAAAGTTAGTTTAACTTATGTATCTCTTTTATTCTTAACTTTTGTATATCTTTTATTCTGATTCTCATTAGAGATTCAGATATTCATCCAGATTCCTATTGAAATACTGTTTCCCTTTGCTTTATCTAAGGCTTTTTATACTCTACTTTTTCTTGGACAGCATTCACCGAATAACCTCTGTCATGCATATTACTTACTAGATCTTCAGTCACTTGTTCATATCTACATTCTTCTGTATGTGATCTCGATGTTTTCAGCATCTACTGTGTTACAATATTATTGAATGTATATGTTGGATGCTTACTCTCTTGCTGTAGTAAATTGTTTCTCCAACAAGCCTTCTTAAATAATTGTATTTCCATCTTGCCTTGCTTATTGATTTTAAAACAAACATCCAAAAATTCTATTTGTTCTGATGAGCATGTTCAAGTAAATTTTAAAAAATCAGTTCTAGTGTATAAATAGTTGACTAACTGATCTAACAACTCAACTGTGCCTTCCCATAAAATGAAAAATATTCTCAACAAAACATCTACAGAAATGTATGCATCGCCTATAGTTATCTCCAAGCATATACATCTCCTCCCATCTTGCCATTACAATATTGGCGTAGCTATTATCACACAAGGTGCCCATAGCTATGCTTTGTTGTTGTACATAAAAACAATTTTCATAAATAACCATGCTCTTACCCAACACCATGTTCAAAAGAGAGCATATGACATTTATGATACTTATTTCCTTTGCTGTACAAATGTGTCTGATTTTGGTAATATAGATGTAAAACAACACTTCTTACTAAAGTTCTTGCTTGTTATTCATTTGGCACAGCAACCCCTGCCCCCTCCTCCCACCTCCACTTTAACAAGGGTTTGGTGTCTGAGACTTCAGCCATGTTGTGCAGGAAGGTTGAAATACCTTTGAACAAGCAACTAAAGTAAGTAACTGCTTTAGTTATATATCTATGGCCTACACAAAACTGGCTTCATGTAATGTAACTATTAAGTTGTTTTATGCAATAGTAATAAATTTTAGTATGTAATTGTAATTTTATTTTCATTATTTATAAATCCATTAACAAATACTTATTTTTGTAACCCAGTACATGATTGACAGAGCCACATATACAGATTATTGTTTTAATAAACATATGCCACGTTTATATATATTATGAAAATCTGTTAACACATTACTCATATGCGTATTTTTTAAAAAGATGCATATGTGATTACAAACATGCTCATGATTTCCTCTGCATTTCATAATAGCATTACAAGTAATATTTTCAGGTGCACATATCTTTTTTAGAAAATACCTCTAGTTATGCCAAATTGTTAAACATTTTCATCTTTAATATGACTCAGTGAAATAGGGAACATCAGGAAGCAAACATTTTTTTACTTACTACAGAACTCTGGCCTTCTCGCTACTACCTGGTCCACCCTTTCAGCAAGCTGATCAGCTGTACTCTTCTGCAAATCATCAAACTAATGACAAGAATGCTGGCCAGATTGGGTTATACCTATCAGGATTGACAGGTGGTAAAGCAAGTCCTGCTATTCTTTCCATGTACCGTGGTGAGTGCACACCTCAATCTTTTCTCGATAAAAAGTTGAGCATAATGAATGTTTCCTTGGCAGACAAGCTTGGGGAATGAACTCATGCTTTTGCAGGTGATGCCATTATCTTAAGCACCAGAAAAGCAATGAGGGAATGCATTAATCAGGATTAGAACAACTCCCTGTGGCATGGACATCACCTTAAGTGAAACATGTTAACTAGCAGGGACATTATAACAGATGATATTACTGGCAAGTTTGGTTTAACCAAAACTGCTTTGTCAGATGCTTTTTTTTTCTTAAAGGAAACCAGTTACTTTCACTTCTATGCTTGATTAAAACAGAAATATATGATTAATAATTGCTATTGCTAATGCTCATTGGTAAAAGTTATTTTTTTGTACCATAACACTTCCATGTCTCTTGTAGTACAGCAGAATTTTTTGTTTTCTTTGTTTTGTGGAGGATCAATGCCATTATGTTTGTTATATTTAAGTGTTAGGAACTCATCATTCGCTTCAGGCACTGGAATATGATCCATAACATTGAATGTATAGGGATTACACTTCTGGTTGCTGCAAACTTGTCATTCAGATGACTCTATTTTATTTTTGTTAATCACATTTTCATTTTGGTTAGTCTAGGGCAATTTCTGTATTCCTACGACAAGCTAGGGACAGCTTCTATGTACTGTGCCTTTAGAGCTGGTCCCAGTGCATCCATATCAGTCTGATGTGAATTTATGTTACTTTGGCTGTGCATTTATGTTTGGCAAAACTCCAAAATTTGCTGATTCATCTCTAAACACATTTGTGTGCTAGTATGGTTCATAAAAATGAATGTAAATTAGCCTAGCCCTGAATTTACACAAAAAGTTGAGCATCACCGTATTAATTTGTCAATAGCAGAGATAGGTGAAAAATGCATTGGGATACTGCAGACTTCTTAAAGAAAGGAAATAGTTTTAAAATATTATAATTTAATAAGACACAATTTAAAATATATTTTGTTAATGAGTTAAGGGTCATATTTAATGAATTTACATATATGATGTGCATGTTATGATAGCAATGACTGATGGATGTATGTCTTTTGTAACTTGGATTTCATGACAGCAGCAGTGGAAATGAATAGCGGTGATAGAAAAAGATCATTACTGTCATATAATTTACTTGTGAATAAATGGGTATAAATGCAATAATTTACTACTGAGGTTCTGCAGGGCTAAAGATATCAACAGGCATGTGTGATAAATTGGAGATTTTTAGAGTGACAGTGATGACACAAAATGGCAGTATACTTAGTACATGACAATGGCAGAGGGCAGGGTAAGACTGCTTTTCATGACAAAAGTGATTGCAATCATGCCCTAAATGAACTGTAAACAATATATTGTAAATTTTATGTGGCTATATTGAGATTGTATATAATTACGTAATGTATGTTGTTTGTCTTTTCGGCTTTTCCTGGTTAGGGGTCGCCACAGCGGAACTCCGGTCCACTAATGATTGGCAGTAGATATTTATGGTGCCAAGTTGCCAGCCCAACACCCAACCTTCAGCAAAGACATGCCCATTCACGCATGTCTTTCGGGAGGCCACTCGACTGCAGGGAGGACATGCAGACTCCACACAGAAGGTACTCCAGCCGAGAATTGAACAGGAGAACCTCTTGCTGTGAGGCAACAATGCTACCGCTGTACCGCCGCGGCTATCCTATAATTATGTAATGTATCACTGCAGTGGTGGTGCTGCAGTAGCGCTGTTGCCTCACAGTAAGACGTTGTCCTGTTCGATTCTCAGCTAAAGCATCTTCTGTGTGGAGACATGCGTGAATGGGCGTACCTGCATTGAAGGTTGTGCGTGAGGGCTGGCAACCCGGTACGTAAAAATCTACTGCCAATCATTAGCGGACCGGAGTTCCGCTGTGGCGACCCCTAACCGTGAAAAGCCGAAAGATACAACAACATGTACTATATGTTATTATGTAATTATGTGGTTTATGTTAAGTAACCTTTTTCTTTAATGTGGGTGGCAGAAAGTCTTGGCTAGTGTTTTGTACTTTAAAAGATGATTACACCCAAGTCTTATTGTCACACTATCTGACAGTGGCCCTTTTTTCCCATGATGGAAAATAAGGGATTCAAGCAGATAAAGGGTAACTTCAGCCACAAAAAAAAAAAATCATGTCATCATGGTGGCACTTAGGACATATGGGAAACTTCTTTTTGGTAAATGGGGCTTCAGACAAGCCAAGAGAAAAAAAGGTCTGGAATCAAGTAGTTGCTGAAGAAAGTGTTTCACAGCCCCAAGTTTATTGGCAGGATCTCACACCCCACAACATATTAGTAACTTTGCAGAAAGTGACAGTGCATCACAAAGTCAAGCACAAGCTGACATGCTACTCATACTTGCACAGGAGGAACACCGTTGCACCTCTACATCATATCACCAAACCCAGATAAACATGTTGAGGATGATGGCAGGCATTTAGAGGCAACAGGCTCCACAGTGACACCTTTAGAAAGGGGGGTCCAGCTGCAGGAATTTCATACAGCTACCCCTGATACATGTGAAGCATTGGCTGCCCAACAGAAAATGTGTTATGACATTGTTAGAGCTCAGACTAGTGCCACAGAGAGTCAGCTAGAAATAGTCAGAAACCTCAGGGTATGCATGATGATTTCCAGTACTACATGGAAAGGTCACAGAGTAAGGATACTGCCATGGTCACACTGATGTGTAGTTTTGTGGCACACCAATTGTCAGTAACCTTCTCCATTCACTCACTAGTTAGGACATACCAGAGTCAAGCTATAGTCAGTCCTGCAAGGGGCAGAGCATGGGGGAGATCACATGATAATACTGTTACTTCTTAGGAGAGTAATGTAAGTAGTTAAGGTGAACAAGTACAACATATGTCATGCAGGCCTTGTCAGCATTCATTTACACCTAGCAGAACCACACATTTGAGGTCATGATTAAGCAGCACTGTCAGATCAGTGGCAGCAGTGTCACCTGCATCAAGTAGGCCATGACATCAGACCAACTCACCTTACAGTTTTCATTGCAGCCACTCTTCAAAATCACTTCCAGCATCACCTAGCCTATCTATACAAAGATCTGTGTGAGTCATTTTCTTCTTGAACTACACAGTAGTGAATCAGCTTCAGAGACATGACTGTTTAACTGGATTGGGGGATCAAGTTTGAAAATGTATTAATTTCATCCCTGTAAAACTAGTATGTACACCTTCAATGAAAGGTGGAAAAAATCATTGCTACATGGATTGCCATTCCTACAGGTGGCAGTTATCTACAGCATAAAAGTAGTAATGCACAACAGGTTTCAGGAGGATATATATAATAAGGGAATAACAGATAAAAATGAGTAAACTGCCACGTAAACTTACACTGTTGCCACTTCACCCTACCTACTGTACAAATGATGATAGTTTTATTTATGTTTCTGAAATCAGAAATTATTTTGTATGACAGCTTAAAATTAATCAGCTGTGCAGTACCACAGCATAATCAAAGTAGAGATGGCATAGTATAAAAAAGCAGCATAATATGTTTTCATTGAATCCACAATGCATGAACTCATAAAGTATTTCACAATATTCAATACTTTGTATACTTAATTACACAGTACAGCAGAACTTATTCATCAAGGCAGACAAAAATGTAATTTATATGATGCTTTACAACATCACTGAACAGGAGTCAGTGAACACTCAGGCATGACTTTAAGTAGTAATCGTACGAGTAACTTTCCTAAATGATGAAAAATATTTTAAGATGAGAGAATGTCAGCATGTCTTTTTTTACAATAAAAGAAGTGATACCTTGAATGTTAAGATCCATAGTTGTGGACTAAACACCACCTCTTTACATGCTCAGCTTCATGCTGTGCACAGGCCAGCTGCACTGGGTTCCTAACTACTGCTGATGACTGGTCATTAATCATAATGGGACTGGAACTGAAAGCTGCAGTGACAGCATAGATCAATTAATCACCAGACTGGTGCATGATAATGTTATGCAGAATGCAACATACGTTAAACATATTGCATACACTAGCTGGGTCATACTGAAGGGTACCCCTAGACTTATCCAGGAAACTGAAATGGCTCCTCAGGAGAACAAAAACCATCTCCTCTGCAGCTCCACCTGGATTCCTTACTGGTGTCATGAGCCATAGATATTCAACTTTACCTAAAAAAAGGAGGGGGGGGACAAAAAAGTTTAGTATTCAGCAATACATTTTAAATGAAAAACTGCTTAAATACAATATAAAAAAAGTTTTTTTCCACTTGCCAACAAGATGAATACCGGACATCCTACCATGTAGAAAAAGGCCATAGAGTAAGATACTGTGTCAGATAT
Organism: Protopterus annectens; assembly: GCF_019279795.1. Lineage (NCBI taxonomy): Eukaryota > Metazoa > Chordata > Ceratodontiformes > Protopteridae > Protopterus > Protopterus annectens. The sequence goes on from NC_056725.1 coordinate 257,740,968, forward strand.
GGGAATTATGTGCACTGCCAGATGAAGAGACACTAATGATGCAACCCCATGCATCACACACTACCAAGCAATTTAAGGAATGGTAGCCTATCCTATTGCAGTACAGCTCCACCTGTGGACCAGAAGTGTCCCATATTGCAACATGGATGCAATCAATTGCACTGAGTTCCTCAGGGAAATATGCCAACCCATAAAATGCACACATATTCCTGGTTTGGTCTTGATGTGACACAGGGAAATGGATACACTGAACCACACATACCAAGAGTACATCCTGGAACTGCTGAAGTATAATCAAGTGAGATATCTGAGATCCCCACTGTGTCCCCAGTCTGTCTATGGATGGTCCCCATAACAAGTAGAGTGACAGCTATGCATACACTGGTATTTACAGGCATTGCAAGTCCAAGAATTCCTTCAGTACCACTATAGGGGTCAAACACACCCACTAAAACCCTTATAATTTCCCTGTTCTCTATGAACTTATCAAGGATTTCCCAATTTCTAAAGCTATAATGAATTATCCTTTACTTATATTTTCATCTTCTTAGCTAGTGAGTGCTGTTGGGTGCAAATGGTTTCAGCACAGCCAAGACAAGTAGCTCACACCTGGAAATAGCAAAGCTAGCTGCAAATTACACCATTTTCTCCAGCTGCAACTCTTATATATTTGGTGAGGCTTCTCTTTATATAGCTCATCCGTGACAAGCACAGAAAAAGGGAAAATATGACAGTGAATCAGAAATGGTGTATTTGCATCATTCCTCATTTCCATTTCATTATATGCACATTCACATAAGCACATTTGAGGTCATCATGCATTTGTGTAAATGTGTTTATGAATCACAGCTCAGCTATGCTCATCCACAAACAGCTTGGCTATGTGCATTTTAGTAACTGACTATGAATACCAGCCTACCAGCCTAAATGTTTAATTGAGTAAGCTCTCATACTAAGCAGCTGCAAGAATAACTTCCATGCTATGCTGAATAGTGCAAGTAGTCATGAGTGCACACATACTCATGTCATTAATATTAAGGAACAGCAAGTTGGAAACAGATAAACAACCATGCTGTTCTGTGTTCTCTATGTAGCTGATAGTACAGTACAACTCAGTCTAGCAGAACAAAATATTGATGAGACTGACCGAGGGTTCTTGGAAGTATGAATAAAAAAATATTTCAATGTAAAAAAAAAAATGTTAAGTAGTAAATGTTGTTTTCTGTTTTTAAACAATTTTGTTAGTACAACTGCAAGAGTAATTTATCCCCAAAGATAATAGAAGGAACTGGAACTGGAAGTACTTTCAGTCCAGTCCTGCAGCAAAATCCATATCAGATAGAAACAGTAATTGCTATACTCAGACTTGTATCTTTTACACCCTCCTATCTCCTCATTACTTCCTTTGACCTGTCTTTGTCTCCTGCTACTAGCTTCATCCTCTCTTTTTTCCTCTCTCTTCAGAGCACACTCAAGCAACTCTGCAGTCTGCGACTACCACCCCACCCATACAGTCTAAGAAGGAATCAGTACTGCAAAACTAAACAAGGATACACAATTTGAGCCTCAAGAGCAGGGTCAGTCCACCCAGGCATTCTACTTGTATGTGTTATGAGAGTGAAGATATAACATTAGCAGTGTTTCTTAGTAGTTCTCAACGTGCTAATAAAACTGACTGTTGTAGCCTTGTGTCCACCCCAGCTAGTGCAGTAATCCTAACTGTCCAATAGACAGTATACATTTAATTCAGATCTCTGTGATTAAATTAACCATCAAGCAGCCCTCTCAGTGCTTTTTGCCTTATTTTGTATCACTTGAGCCCCACCTGTTTATTTGCATCTCTGTACATTCATGTATCTCCCTACTCTAATCTGTGCACAGACTGGCTATTAATAAGCAAGTCAATGTGAAGACATACTCCCAACTTTGATAAACTTTGCTGTCTCTTGTCTAGTTCACTTTACAGGTAGAGTATGAATTATTACTCACCCCCTCTGAGCCCTTCTCCAATAGATTTCCACTGACTGCCTCTCTGGTTTTGCTGGTTTCTTTGCATTCAACCTGGTTTACACCCCTTGTGCTATCCCCCTCCGCCAATACTAAGTCTATATTAGAATCCTGATGAGCATGGAGCCATCATTAAATTACTAGTCTCCCACCATGACACAAGTGGTCTTCAGCAATTGAATTATGCTTGCTGATAAGCCATTAGACATCAGGAATTTCTTTAAAGTGTTCAGGTTTGTAAAGTAACACTTACTTTTTGCTGTCCATTACTCTTGTCTTGGTGGGCTCTGCCCGGCTCCATCGTAACCACACCCACAGCTCAACCTCACATCAGCACCATCAATCATAGCTCCTCAAGTCAGATCACATTACACCATATCCACTTGCTCCACCACAAAATACCCCCATCCACTTTCATTCCCACTATGCATTATTACATCACTCCACACTACTTACCCATCCACATATAGTGCAACCCTATAATTCCTATGAACACCTCCACCTAGAACCAACTTAAACTTTATAACCTTGACCATCACACAACTAAGTCTAGTATGTTTTCTCATAATTCTATATAACTCCACAAGTTATCTCTCTAGCAATATCTCTAAACATAGTAGCACAACACTATATTATGCACTCTCATATACAGATACCACACATTATAATAATATCTGCCCACAATTGTTCAAGAACTACATAACAGACCAATTCAGAACTAAACACATATGCTCTCATTCCTACTCCAAAAAAAAGACACAATACTTTCTCACACTTACCACCAAACTCCAACATCTATATCACCATTTTAACACCAGGCTCATCGTAAGTGGGGACATCCACCCCAACCCAGGCCCAAATCCATCCTGTCAAACACAAACTGCGCCAACACAATTGTCAGAACATAATACCCCCACTATCTTCATCCCTGGGCAAATCAACAACATCAGCAAAACCAACCATCTTATAGGTTCATAGATTAGTACTAGGCTAACTGCCATTGCGAGACATTTTAAGCCTAGCCAATTATCCCTTGTGAGACTCAAACCCTGCACCTTATGTTTGTAAGGCAAACACCTTAACCATTAGGCCACCCTCCCAACCCTATTGTAATGCTAAATATTAATATTAGAAGTATCAAAAATAAAATACCTGAACTCCAGGCCACAATAGCACACTACTCCTCAGACATAGTTGCTTTAACAGAAACCTGGCTAAATAAAAACATAGCTAACTCAGAAGTTCTCCCTACCAGCTACAATATCAGGGGACAAGACAGACCACTTTGTAAAGAGGGTGGAACTGCCTTACTGTATAAGTCCAACTTAACTTTATGTCAAATACCAAACTCCTACCCCTCCACCAGTAATTGGGACATACTTATCTCACAACTTCAAATTCACCCTAAAAGGTCATCACCACACTTGTGATCTATATTCCACCTGGTAATACATCTGCTAGCCTTGAAGACTTCTTATCCTGGTGTTCTTCCACATACTCACAAGAAACCCTTATTCTGGGGGATTTCAACCTAGATTGGTTCACCTGTATATCAGAACCACCAAGTAATCTAATAAATCTCCATGGCTACTAGCAGGTAGTCCAAATTCCAACTAGATGTGATAATCTAAAAGGGAATCCATCCTCAACTGAGTCCTAACAACCCCACATTGTACCTCCACACAAGCAGTCTCCCAGACACCATTGCGCAAAATCAAGGTTAGAACCTCTACAAACCCTTGGCTCAGTACAGAAACCAAACAAATACTCAAGTCCAGAGACACTGCTTGGGTTTACTATAAAAAACTAAAGAAACACAAAGCCTAACTAAGTACCAAGAACTGAGTAACTGTGCAAAATAAAAATGTATTAGGTTGGGCAAAAAAATCCTACTACATGACATTACAAACTAAATACCAACACAACCCCCCAAAATTTTGGAAAAATGTAAATCAGCTACTAAAATCCACCCAAAAGGCTACCCCCAAACCAACCACCCCTGACACTAAAGTTTCCATTGAACCACAATTCACCTCCCACTTTGTGAGCTCAATTCTATCCTTAGCATCATAGGGCAGTTCCAACCTCACTATCCCCCCCAACAATACAAGCTTTACCCTCAAAACAGTTTCCATCACTTCAATCAAAGCATGCTCTCCAAACTAAAAACCTCATCAACAGCAGCCGACCTACTCCCCAGCTATTTCTTGAAACTCACAGCAGATGCTATTGCTATCTCAACCCCTACTCTCATAAACAGATCAATTGTTGAAAACTATGTGCCCAAACTCTGGAAAATATCCTATGTTATACCCATACATAAAGGCCAGACCTCCACTGAACTTAATAACTACAGACCCTTTGCTATACTCTCCCCCCTGGCTGAAATCCTAGAAAATTGCATCCATACCCAGGTGCTAAAATATTTCCTAGACAGCAAAATTCTGTCACCTACTCAACATGGTTTCAGACCTGCCCATAGTACCATTACAGCCCTCCTCTGCTTCACAGACACAGTAAACTGTCTCAAAAACAAAGGCCTGCAGGTGTCAACTCTTTTTTTGGATATGTCCAAACCATTTGTCACAGTCTGCAAATCCTGCTAAACAAACTAAACCAATATCACCTATCAAATTCCATTCTTACCTGGTTCCATGGCTACTTAACTGACAGGTACCAAGCTGTGAAATGGGAAAATTCTCTCTTTCCTCAGCTGCCCATAACTATAGGAATCCCACAGGGTTCTATTTTAGGACCACTACTATTTACAATCTTCTCAAATGACCTCCATACCTCCACACGGCATGCATCTATCATTCAGTATGCGGATGATACTACCTTAATCTGTGCTGCACAAAACATTCCCACCCTCCTGCAAACAACTCAACTAGCATTTTCTGATGCTGAAAACTACCTTACCAAAGCCCAACATATCCACAATCCAAAGAAAACTCAGCTTATGATTATAACCAGTTCTAACGAAAACACTGATAACAGTCAATTCACTATCTACTCCACAAATGCTACTCCAATCATTCCAGTGGCACACACTAAGCTATTGGGAATAACCAAGGGCTTCCATCTAAAATTTGATAGTCATCTCAACTTAACTATTAAAAAAGTACATGCCAAACTGAGATCAGTCTACCGTATCAAACCATTTCTTACCAACAACACAAGATCAGTTATTGCTTGCTCCCAACTTCTATCCACCCTACTCTATGCATCTCACATTCTGACTAATCTCAACAAAATTGAACTAAACAAAATGGAAGCCTGCTATAACAGAATTGCCCACTTTGCTGCAAATTGCTCATATAGAACTCATCACTGTACTGCTTTGCGACAGCTCCACTGGCTTGAACTGCCCAACCTCCTAACCTACAATCAGCTCTGACTCTGTCATTCGATCTATTACCTCCCCAATAAGTGTCCTGCCCTCAAAAAGCTAGTACAACATCACTCAGCCAAAATGCCTCTTAGATCATCAAGCAAACTACTACTAGAAGTCACCAACAGCTACAGTAGCTTTGGAGATGCACTATATAGTAGTTCAGTACCTAAAAAATTGAACTCTCTCCCCACTACATACAAAACACATCATCCAAAGCCTCCTTTAAAACCCTCATTAGGCAACATCTCAAACAAAGTTGGCAGTGCCATGACTGCTCCCCAGGCTAGTGAAAGCGGATAAGGTACACATACTAAACCTAGAGTACTTGATAATAGTTTTCACTCTTATTCACAAACACTGGCTAAGGTACAGCGTATGTACTGTACCTGTGTACTATGTATGTATTCTACCTATGTTCCAAATTTCAGCTGTACACCACAAATCTATTAATTACCTTTATTTTTAAATTAAGATTTTCTTGTTTGTTCTCTCCACTGTAACTGTTGATGTGCTGCACACCACTGTAAAAACATGTCTATTGTAATTTGTGTATATACTGATCATGTCTAAATATCTAAATGTATCTGTAATTTTAATATGTGGAGCTTTTCTACCTAGGCCTCTGCTGAAAAAGGGCCTTTTCTGCTCAGTCAGACACTCGCGGTTAACAAATGTAAAATAAATAAATAAAATAAAATAAATGTTAAACCAGCATATTCCATTAATATCAGCAGACTGCAAATGTGAAAATCATCATCACTTGAGAGCACTATATTGATTTTCCCATGTATCTGTGAAAATTTAATAAAAATAAAAAAAATCTCTGGTAATAAAGATTTGCATGTTATATAATATTATGTGTAAATTTATTGTCTGCATTTATCTGTATTTATTGTTTGTCACTCCACCACCCTTTTTTCTCATTTTTTTCTTATTTTAATTCTGCATTCATTTGTCCTTTTTTCTTTTCTTTCTTTCTTTCCCATTTCAGTTAATTTTTCTACAGGTCCAGAATCCTTAGGAGCAGGCCAACCATGTGCTCCCCAGGTCAGGTAACATTTACCCACTGCCCATCCAGGAATGCCTTCACATTGTTAGGGTGGTATCACCCATCCTGTAGGGACTCTGGCATGTGGCTGTCTGGCAAACCTCACTGACTGTGGGCTTCAGGACTTAGTTGAGGATGTGGTAGAGCAGGTAGTGGAGAGATGCCTTTGACCAATTTAGGATGTTCTTCAGGGGGTTGAAGACTTGCTGCCCCAGTCTTCACTAACCACTGCACCACCACAGCCCCCTGTCCCCTCAACATCCAGGCCATGTGCAACATCATCAGACAGAAGAAATATTTGAAGTCCTGTGGATTTAGTGTCCCTCCTGGGCTGAACTCCTTATCACTGTCTTGCTTTCCTTATCCTCTCTCATATACCCTCTTACCTACTTACCATCCAAACTATCCTCTTATTAAAAAAAAAAAAAAGAAAAGAAAACATGGGGTCTACCCCCAACAGAAACATAGCATGTCTCCTCTTTCTCCTCCTCTAACACAACTCTCTTGATGTTTTTCTTCTGTGTTTCTGTCTCTTTGTTATGTCCTCCCTTTTTTCACCTTTCTTATCGCCACCTTTCCATTCTTTAAAGGAAACAACAGGGTATCCACATAAAGATACCCATATATGGAATATTTTAAACCCCTTTATATATTTTTTTTAAAGTTAACAAAAAAAAAGCTGTGATGTCCACCACTTGCCTCAACTATTTCAATAGCTGTGTTCATCCACTCTATCCAAGAATGTACGAAACCACACAAAGCCTATGGTTTCATTTACTAGTTCAAGCAAACTTAAAGATTAACTTAAGCTCCTTCAAACTTTTGCCTCAGATAGGCATGATTATTAAAACACCTTCATGTTTACTTAGTTAGTGTGAATAGCCTGTGCTTGCATATAGTTATATTGTTTTTGCATATAGGTGTATTGCATTTGCATATAGGTGTAGCGATGCTCTTTGTGAATAACTGCTACTCAAGTGTGAACCTTTGGACTATGAATACCATCCATACATTTCAGTTTCACAATAGTATAAAAAAGATCATTATATAATGCACATAAAAAATCCATATACAACCTACCGAAGGGAACATTTCCCACTTAAATCAATCTCCTGGAAACCAAATTCACTGTTATAGAATAAATCAAGTTAAACTAAAAATATAAATAAAATTAAAATAAAACCCTAAATGCAACTAGCCAGTCAGAAAGCAACATTATCTACTAAACAGACATAAGTCTAACCCTATAAACTAACTAAAACTACATTAAATAAAAACGTAAGTAAACGAAATAATAATAATGATAAAACAAAGTGAACACAGTCCTTACAGCTGGTTCTACAGAGCACTGTAGACTGTATTTGTATCAGGGTTTTGATATGTAAATGTAGAGAAGAGAAAGAAGTCACCTGACTAAGATAGTAGAGCCAACTGATAGTCATTCATCTGTAAGTTTAGACTCAGTTTTAGTAGTACCAGAGCTTATGAAGTCATCATCATATTCTCAGAGAGAAAATGTTTTGATGAGTGACAATTCATTTCATTCAACATATTCTTCAGTGATGTATCTTCATCTTGATACCTATCAAATCATAACAGATCCGGAAACTGCTCAAAAGAACAATTCTAATCAACTTGCTATAAAGAAATCTTGCAGGTTTAGTAGAAGGTTGCCTAAGAAACTAGTTCATTGTGATAAGTCCACACTGTATACTAGTGTTTATGCTTTTTCTCAAATTAAAAAAAAACTTATTTTTGGTTCTGAATATATCTAGTTATATCATATGCTGCACATAGTATATCTATACTTGAGTATGCACTGAAATGATGTAAATGTTGTATGTAACATGCAGTTCTTTTTAAGAGAGATGTTACATATATAGGTATATAGGCATATTTTAAATATCACTCAGAGGTCAGTGTGTCTGTAAGGGTGATACCATTACAGAGGCTGGTTAGGCATGCAACCTGGAAGGTAACCCAGAGGGCTATACATATATATGTTAAATGTCACTCAAAGTTTCTGCACCTGAAATAGGTTCATAGGTTCATAGGTTTATACTAGGCAAACTGCCCTAGGGCATTTGTAAGCCTAGCCCAAAGTTATGTAACTTACTTGCCCTTATGTTAGAAATACTGTGCGCATGAATTTGTTGTGCCTCTGTTCAGTAGTGACACAGAGATGATTCCCTGGGTAAACCTACGATCTCCCATCCACCGGTCAAGATTTCTCTTGAACAGAGCCAGCGAGGTGCTCTGCCTCACATGAACCGGGATTTTATTCCACAGCATGGGGAGTCTCTGGGTGATAAATCTATCCCTCCAGCACGTCCTATTTATATCCGTGCTAAGGTTTAAGTCTCTTGCTCTAGTGGTTTTGGTGGATTTGGATTTTTTGAGGTGGAGCATGTCCATTAATTCCGGGTTGGTCATGGCCTTGTATGTCAGGCACAGGTCACCTCTGAGCAGACAGTATGCAACTGAATAGAGTTGGAGTTTCTTCATTCTGGCAGCATATGACAGGTTTTGGAGTCCCTTTATCTTTTTGGTGAGGAACTTTTGGGTCTCTCCAATTGCTGCAGGTGTCGGGTGAGATACATCCCGAATGGGGCATTGTACTCGATCATTGGTCTGATAAGTGAAGAGTACAGGGGAACAATGACCTCACTAGATCTGGATGTGAATCCCTTCATGATCAGGTGGGCAATGTAGAAGGTCTTTCGAACCACTTTAGCAATGTGAGCGTCAAACGAGAGGCCACTGTCAACCTGGGTCCCCAGGTCCCTGATAACCTCTTCTGTGCTTAGTGGGTTGCCACCTATATGGTAGCTTGGGGTTACCTTGTTTTTCCAGAGTATGACTATACACTTTTTGCTTAACTTCAGGCCATGGCTCTGGCACCAGCTATCAGTTCATTGAGACCCCTCTGAAGGATGTCTGTGTCCGATGTACTATCCACTATGGCACCCAGTTTGCAGTCATCCACAAACTTTGTCAGCCATAGTCCTCCTATGTTTGCCTGTACTTCTGAGAAGTAGATGCCGAACAATAGGGGGCCAAGGACTGAGCCCTGTGGGACTCCACTTGTAACCGGCTTGGAGTCTGACATGGCTCCAGCAACTCTAACCCTGTGGGTTCTGTCCTTTAGCCAGTTTGCAACCCATCTTGTGACATATGGGTTTACATTTAAGCTGGTAAGTTTCTCTATAATACCCGAGTTGGGTAATGTGTCGAAAGCTTTTTCAAGGACAAGGTAGGCTGTATGGACTGCCTTTCCCTCATCAATGGCCTTGGTGACTGTTTCGAAGAAGTCGACCAAGTTCAAAAGGCAAGATCTGCCCTTGACAAAGCCAAACTGGGTTGGGTCCAAGGTCTGCAAGTCCCCTATGTCCTTGTTTATGAGTTCCATTATGATCCTCTCCATAGCTTTGCAGACCAGGCTTGTTAAGCTTATGGGGCGGTAATTACCAGGCTCCGTAGAGGCACCGCCTTTGTGGAGTGGGACCACAGTTGCCGTACGCCACTCCTTGGGCACATATCCTGTGGTGAGGCTAAGATTAAACAGCTGCCTTATGTGCGGGTTTAGTTCTTCATTGAGTTCATGTAGCACACAGCCGGGGACCCCATCCGGTCCCATTGATGCTGTGTTTTAGCTTTAGAGAGAGCAGCTTTCACCTGCGCATTGGCATGCAACCTGGAAGGTAACCCAGAGGACTATACATATATAGGTTAAATGTCACTCATAAGGTTTCTGCACCTGTAAAGGACTTACAATAAATGAGTCTGGTAAGTCATGCAGCTTGGCAGTTAGCACAGAGGGCTAAAGCTCTGAGCTGTTGATAAGCTGCCTCATCTGTCCAGGGATTGAGTCCTTCCACCATTATTTGCCTACTTTGTGACAGTGAGTAAATCAGTTAACCAGACAGTCCTCCTTGTTTGCCCTTGAAAAAAGGCAATTTGTGTCCAAGTAAAATACAAATGTAAGCAAATTAAACCGACCAAAGTGGGGGGATTTTGAACTCCCACACCCCCCCTAACTAAATATACCAATTCCAAGATTGCACTACCGTGGAGAAAAGGACAAAGTCCACCTTGGTGGCCAAGTGGTTAGTTTCCTGGGGGGAAATACAATGTTCCGGGAATTTACCGAATTAAGTTTTCAGCAACCTGGTCTTGATCTTCTGCAATTCAAACAAATGGTAATTCAATTATATGAAATAGGCAGAAAGACACACACACACACACACACACACACATATTATATATATATATATATATATATATATATATATATATATATATATATATATAAGTTTGGGGGTGTGGGGTGCAGGGGGGCTTACACAATGCAAAAAAGAAGTTTAAAAGAGAAGACCGAAGTTTGAGATTCACTCTTCTTGGTTTACAGTCTTTTTTCTTTTAGTGTGTCAACACTCAGCATTTTGAGTGCCAACATTTCAATAGGGAAACTTTTTAAATGTTTATGTGGGATCAAATCATTTTTGAACCATCAAAATACCTTCATCAAACTGACAAATCTACTTATAAAACTTTAACTTAGCATATTACTGTAAGTATAACAGCCAAAAAAAAACTGGCCTCATAAGAAAAATGGGCACATTATCCCATTGCATAAAGACTGACCCAAAGGCAGTCTCAATGACTGTAGATGTATAACTGTGTTGAATCCCTTTAACAAGAACATGTTCATCCTCTTCCTCTAAATGACTAGTGCCTTATAACGGGTCTATATTATAACAACAAATATTTAACAGTTTGAATCACTAAAGGTCGACCTTTAGTGATCAAACTGTTAAAACATCGAATATTCACAAAAAAAATAAAAGAACAAAAAAAAAAACTAAATGGTATAGGCAGGGGGGCAAGCCCCCTGCACCACTACTTAAATATACCAACTCTGAGACCACATTACATTGAAGTAAATGGAAATCTCCTTACAGAGATTTCCGTTTATGATCGATATTCTGCAGTTTACGTATTCTCGTGCCGACAATGGCAGATTGAACATTGTTAGCTTCGAGAATTTAATATAGACCCCCCCTTATAACATTCCTGATAGTTACCCTATTCATTTAATAACCTTCACTTTCTTTTAGACCAATATTTCCTTAAAATATCCAAAACCTTTTTTTATAAACTTTTTATCAGATTTTTTTAAAAATTCAAAATAAAATTTTTTAGCATTTAACCAAATATAACAAGCGAGTAACTGTATACAAGGTGTATAACAAAAATTTATATTAAACTAAGCCATTAAAATTTTTGTAATACATCACTAAGTTTTTGGCATCATAAATATTGATGTGTGACATTCAACATTCTCATATTAACACTTTGCAGTCCTTTGTTACATACAGTCTTAGCTAAACAAACAAATTCAATAAAAGAGAGGATATTTTTTACTTTTCCAATTTTTTGTAATAATTTTTCTGGCTATAGCCAGTATGGACAAAAGGAGAGTCACCTGTGTTTTTGGTGTAGAATCTGGGATTTGGGCATTAAATAAAATCAAAAAGTTTGTAATAATGCAATTGTCAAACCACAATGCATTAGCAAAGTTTCTAAATTCTAACCAAAAGGGAATAACCATTCTACATTCTATAACCATATGAAGCCAATTTGCATCCAACATTTCATCTCCAACAATTTATTTTTCTGTTTTATAAATTAAAGCAACCTTGTGAGGAGTTAAAAAAAATTCTATGCAAATACTTCCAGGTATAAAATTTCCAGTAAAGTGATGAAGTAGTTTTCCCTACAGATTTTAAAGATATCGTTTAGTTATGTCTGAAAAAACTTCATCATTAACTTTTGTTGAATAACAGCATGCAGTGGTACAGTGGTAGCATTGTTGCCTCACAGCAAGAGGTGGTTCTCCTGTGCAGATTACCTCGGCTAGAGTGCTTTCCACAATGTGGAGTCTGCATGTCCTCCCTCGCAGTTAGGTGGCCTCTGAAGACATGCGTGAATGGGCATGCCTTCGCTGAGGTTGGGTGTTGGGCTGGCACCTCGGCACCATAAAAAATCTACTGCCAATCATTAGCGGACCTTAAGTTCTGCTGTGGCGACCCCTAACTGGGAAAAGCCGAAAAGACAAACATTAACTTTTGTTGAATAATTCCAATACTATGATTCGAAGCTATAAGTTCAGTTCTTAAAATCCTATACATTTTTACAAAAAAATATGATTTATTATTGATCACACCACTATTAATAAGCTAAAGAAAATTTCTAAAAATTCCTTTTTGAAATAGAATTTTGTATTCATGTTTAAAGATATTTTACTTTGCTATTAGTAATAAACTCCTTACAAATTTGTGGCTGCTTAACCAATTATTATTATTTCCTATATTATCCCCTTGGGATTCAGGAATGGCCAGTTTCTGTGCAGGAACAGTGCTCCCGGAACTCCTGCATGGAAGAGGAAAATGGCCGCCAACGATCAGGAAAGTGCCATTTTCACATGCATGAGCAGCCCTAAACTGTTCCTGCGGAGAAGCCATGTGGGATGCAAATCACCTCATTTGTTGGTAAAAACATGCAAATGAAGGGGTGATTTTGTGATCTGCAAAGCTGGCCTGACTCCGTGCAGGAACAGTGTCAGATCAGAAATGTGTATTCAGTTAGTAACTGAATATGTTTCTGCATCTGAAGCAAACGGAGCAGAGACAGCTCATGGAAAGCCTTATTACAGTCAAACACACATGACAATGGCCAAATATAAGGCCATTGGCATTAATAAATATTTTATTTTATTGTTTTAAGTTAAACTTTTTTGGCTGATCAATGGACGTTTAAGCTTAGGAGCAGTAGAACACAAACAGGATCGTGCTTTGAAAATCAAGAAAAAAAAAATGAGAAAAGTCAATTTTAAGATAATTTTGCATTTCGCCATTATAGTCAAATGGCATGCAGAATGTAAACTCTGTGTGTATAACGAGGAGCACTGGTTGTCAAGGGAAAGGATCACGCTCTAAGTGCAGTAACTGGATGTACACACACTGGGGTATGCAAATGAGGAGGAGTTATACTGAATCACAGATTTCCTCAAAGTGTCTGCTTGCACCTAACTGTGTAGGTGCAGCAATACAACAGTGCAAGTATAAGAGGCTGAATGACTTCATAAGAGGGTGTGTCACACTTGCTGTAAGCTCATTGGAGCTCTGTGAACTGTGTTTCCCTTAGCTAAGGAATTGGGTGTGGCTGGAGGCTGTAATGTCTTATTCCATGAAATGCAGAGCGTGTTTGCATTCAGGGAGGAGCCATTTTCTGCTTAAAAGAGCTTATATTAGCTAAACAGAGGTATGTGCAGTGTGCAGCGAGCCTAAAAAAAAAAAAACAGAAGAAATAGCAGAACTGTTTACATTTGAGCACTGGGTATATGCAGCATGCCTCGGGGCTTAACTAGGGAGAAAGTGGGAAGGGGAAACTGCAGTGGAAGGGAATCAAGGAGAACTAGCATAGCTGGTGCAGGTGGAATGTATCAGAATCAGCCACTACACATGCAGCAGTTCAAGCGCACTCAATATAAACTATACAAACACCCTATCACACAGAATTTAAAACCCACCCAGTGTACCAAGGGGGATGTCTTTTCTTATTGAATACTAGCCACTAGGGGACCTTAGGAGAATGCTGGGGATAACCCCATGGGGGACAGGCATCAAGCATTTCCCCAGGGTACTCCACCAGGGGGTTCCTTTTTGGAATTGCCATGACACAAAAAAAAAATGCCAAAAAGAAAAAAAACACAAAATATTTCCCCCCAACCCTTTTCCTGTGAAGGTGCTACAGATATCCTGCAGAACTAGTCTAGGGCAATTTCTGCATTCCTACGACAAGCTAGGGACAGCTTCTGTGTACTGTGCCTTTAGAGCTGGCCCCAGTGCATTCATATCAGTCTGATGTGAATTTATGTTACTTTGGCTGTGCATTTATGTTTGGCAAAACTCCAAAATTTGCTGATTCATCTCAAAACACATTTGTGTGCTAGTATGGTTCATAGAAATGAATGTAAATTAGCCTAGCCCTGAATTTACAAAAAAAGTTGAGCATCACCGTATTAATTTGTCAATAGCAGAGATAGGTGAAAAATGCATTGGGATACTGCAGACTTCTTAAAGAAAGGAAGTATTTTAAAAATATTATAATTTAATAAGACACAATTTAAAATATATTTTGTTAATGAGTTAAGGGTCATATTTAATGAATTTACATATATGATGTGCATGTTATGATAGCAATGACTGATGGATGTATGTCTTTTGTAACTTGGATTTCATGACAGCAGCAGTGGAAATGATTAGCGGTGATAGAAAAAGATCATTACTGTCATATAATTTACTTGTGAATAAATGGGTATAAATGCAATAATTTACTACTGAGGTTCTGCAGGGCTAAAGATATCAACAGGCATGTGTGATAAATTGGAGATTTTTAGAGTGACAGTGATGACACAAAATGGCAGTATACTTAGTACATGACAATGGCAGAGGGCAGGGTAAGACTGCTTTTCATGACAAAAGTGATTGCAATCATGCCCTAAATGAACTGTAAACAATATATTGTAAATTTTATGTGGCTATATTGAGATTGTATATAATTACGTAATGTATGTTGTTTGTCTTTTCGGCTTTTCCTGGTTAGTCGCCAGCGAACTCGTCTACTAATGATTGGCAGTAGATATTTATGGTGCCAAGTTGCCAGCCCAACACCCAACCTTCAGCAAAGACATGCCCATTCACGCATGTCTTTCGGGAGGCCACTCGACTGCAGGGAGGGAATGCAGACTCCACACAGAAGGCACTCCAGCCGAGAATCGAACAGGAGAACCTCTTGCTGTGAGGCAACAATGCTACCGCTGTACCACCACGGCTATCCTATAATTATGTAATGTATCACTGCAGTGGCGGTGCTGCGGTAGCGCTGTCGCCTCACAGTAAGACGTTGTCCTGTTCGATTCTCAGCTAAAGCATCTTCTGTGTGGAGACATGCGTGAATGGGTGTACCTTCATTGAAGGTTGTGCGTCAGGGCTGGCAACCTGGTACGTAAAAATCTACTGCCAATCATTAGCAGACCGGAGTTCCACTGTGGCGACCCCTAACCGTGAAAAGCCGAAAGATACAACAACATGTACTGTATGTTATTATGTAATTATGTGGTTTATGTTAAGTAACCTTTTTCTTTAATGTGGGTGGCAGAAAGACTTGGCTAGTGTTTTGTACTTTAAAATATGATTACACCCAAGCCTTATTGTCACACTATCTGACAGTGGCCCTTTTTTCCCATGATGGAAAATAAGGGATTCAAGCAGATAAAGGGTAACTTCAGCCACAAAAAAAAAAATCATGTCATCATGGTAGCACTTAGGACATATGGGAAACTTCTTTTTGGTAAATGGGGCTTCAGACAAGCCAAGAGAAAAAAAGGTCTGGAATCAAGTAGTTGCTGAAGAAAGTATTTCACAGCCCCAAGTTTATTGGCAGGATCTCACACCCCACAACATATTAGTAACTTTGCAGAAAGTGACAGTGCATCACAAAGTCAAGCACAAGCTGACATGCTACTCATACTTGCACAGGAGGAACACCCTTGCACCTCTACATCATATCACCAAACCCAGATAAACACGTTGAGGATGATGGCAGGCATTTAGAGGCAACAGGCTCCACAGTGACACCTTTAGAAAGGGGAGTCCAGCTGCAGGAATTTCATACAGCTACCCCTGATACATGTTAAGCATTGGCTGCCCAACAGAAAATGTGTTATGACATTGTTAGAGCTCAGACTAGTGCCACAGAGAGTCAGCTAGAAATAGTCAGAAACCTCAGGGTATGCATGATGATTTCCAGTACTACATGGAAAGGGCACAGAGTAAGGATACTGCCATGGTCACACTGATGTGTAGTTTTGTGGCACACCAATTGTCAGTAACCTCCTCCATTCACTCACTAGTTAGGACATACCAGAGTCAAGCTATAGTCAATCCTGCAAGGTGCAGAGCATGGGGGAGATCACATGATAATACTGTTACTTCTTAGGAGAGTAATGTAAGTAGTTAAGGTGAACAAGTACAACATATGTCATGCAGGCCTTGTCAGCATTCATTTACACCTAGCAAAACCACACATTTGAGGTCATGGTTAAGCAGCACTGTCAGATCAGTGGCAGCAGTGTCACCTGCATCAAGTAGGCCATGACATCAGACCAACTCACCTTACAGTTTTCGTTGCAGCCACTCTTCAAAATCACTTCCAGCATCACCTAGCCTATCTATACAAGATCTGTGTGAGTCATTTTCTTCTTGAACTACACAGTAGTGAATCAGCTTCAGAGACATGACTGTTTAACTGGATTGGGGGATCAAGTTTGAAAATGTATTAATTTCATCCCTGTAAAACTAGTATGTACACCTTCAATGAAAGGTGGAAAAAATCAGTGCTACATGGATTGCCATTCCTACAGGTGGCAGTTACCTACAGCATAAAAGTAGTAATGCACAACAGGTTTCAGGAGGATATATATAATAAGGGAATAACAGATAAAAATGAGTAAACTGCCACATAAACTTACACTGTTGCCACTTCACCCTACCTACTGTACAAATGATGATAGTTTTATTTATGTTTCTGAAATCAGAAATTATTTTGTATGACAGCTTAAAATTAATCAGCTGTGCAGTACCACAGCATAATCAAAGTAGAGATGGCATAGTATAAAAAAGCAGCATAATATGTTTTCATTGAATCCGCAATGCATAAACTCATAAAGTATTTCACGATATTCAATACTTTGTATACTTAATTACACAGTACAGCAGAACTTATTCATCAAGGCAGACAAAAATGTAATTTATATGATGCTTTACAACATCACTGAACAGGAGTCAGTGAACACTCAGGCATGACTTTAAGTAGTAATCGTACGAGTAACTTTCCTAAATGATGAAAAATATTTTAAGATGAGAGAATGTCAGCATGTCTTTTTTTACAATAAAAGAAGTGATACCTTCAATGTTAAGATCCATAGTTGTGGACTAAACACCACCTCTTTACATGCTCAGCTGCATGCTGTGCACAGGCCAGCTGCATTGGGTTCCTAACTACTGCTGATGACTGGTCATTAATCATAATGGGACTGAAACTGAAAGCTGCAGTGACAGCATAGATCAATTCATCACCAGACTGGTGCATGATAATGTTATGCAGAATGCAACATATGGTAAACATCTTGCATACACTAGCTGGGTCATACTGAAGGGTACCCCTAGACTTATCCAGGAAACTGAAATGGCTCCTCAGGAGAACAAAGACCATCTCCTCTGCAGCTCCACTTGGATTCCTCACTGGTGTCATGAGCCATAGATATTCAGCTTTACCTAAAAAAAAGGGGGGGGGACAAACAAGTTTAGTATTCAGCAATACATTTTAAATGAATAACTGCTTAAATACAATATAAAAATTTTTTTTTTCCACTTGCCAACAAGATGGATACCGGACATCCTACCATGTAGAAAAAGGCCATAGAGTAAGCTACTGTGTCAGATATGGGAATTATGTGCACTGCCGGATGAAGAGACACTGGTGATGCAACCCCATGCATCACACACTACCAAGCAATTTAAGGAATGGTAGCCTATCCTATTGCAGTACAGCTCCACCTGTGGACCAGAAGTGTCCCATATTGCAACATGGATGCAATCAATTGCACTGAGTTCCTCAGGGAAATATGCCAACCCATAAAATGCACACATATTCCTGGTTTGATCTTGATGTGACACCGGGAAATGGATACACTGAACCACACATACCAAGAGTACATCCTGGAACTGCTGAAGTATAATCAAGTGAGATATCTGAGATCCCCACTGTCTCCCCAGTCTGTCTATGGATGGTCCCCATAACAGGTAGAGTGACAGCTATGCATACACTGGTATTTACAGGCATTGCAAGTCCATGAATTCCTTCAGTACCACTATAGGGGTCAAACACACCCACTAAAACCCTTATAGTTTCCCTGTTCTCTATGAACTTATCAAGGATTTCCCAATTTCTAAAGCTATAATGAATTATCCTTTACTTATATTTTCATCTTCTTAGCTAGTGAGTGCTGTTGGGTGCAAATGGTTTCAGCACAGCCAAGACAAGTAGCTCACACCTGGAAATAGCAAAGCTAGCTGCAAATTACACCATTTTCTCCAGCTGCAACTCTTATATATTTGGTGAGGCTTCTCTTTATATAGCTCATCCGTGACAAGCACAGAAAAAGGGAAAATATGACAGTGAATCAGAAATGGTGTATTTGCATCATTCCTCATTTCCATCTCATTATATGCACATTCACATAAGCACATTTGAGGTCATCGTGCATTTGTGTAAATGCGTTTATGAATCACAGCTCAGCTATGCTCATCCACAAACAGCTTGGATTGGCTATGTGCATTTTAGTAACTGACTATGAATACCAGCCTGCCAGCCTAAATGTTTAATTGAGTAAGCTCTCATACTAAGCAGCTGCAAGAATAACTTCCATGCTTTGCTGAATAGTGCAAGTAGTCATGTCTGCACACATACTCATGTCATTAATATTAAGGAACAGCAAGTTGGAAAACAGATAAACAACCATGCTGTTCTGTGTTCTCTATGCAGCTGATAGTACAGTACAACTCAGTCTAGCAGAACAAAATATTGATGAGACTGACCGAGGGTTCTTGGAAGTATGAATAAAAAATTATTTCAATATAAAAAAAAAATGTTAAGTAGTAAATGTTGTTTTCTGTTTTTAAACAATTTTGTTAGTACAACTGCAAGAGTAATTTATCCCCAAAGATAACAGAAGGAACTGGAACTGGAAGTACTTTCAGTCCAGTCCTGCAGCAAAATCCATATCAGATAGAAACAGTAATTGCTATCCTCAGACTTGTATCTTTTACACCCTCCTATCTCCTCATTACTTCCTTTAACCTATCTTTGTCTCCTTCTACTAGCTTCATCCTTTCTTTTTTTCTCTCTCTTCAGAGCACACTCAAGCAACTCTGCAGTCTGCGGCTACCACCCCACCCATACAGTATAAGAAGGAATCAGTACTGAAAAACTAAACAAGGATATAAATTTTGAGCCTCAAGAGCAGGGTCAGTCCACCCAGGCATTCTACTTGTATGTGTTATGAGAGTGAAGCTATAACATTAGCAGTGTTTCTTAGTAGTTCTCAGTGTGCTAATAAAACTGACTGTTGTAGCCTTGTGTCCCCCCAGCTAGTGCAGTAATCCTAACTGTCCAATAGACAGTATACATTTAATTCAGATCTCTGTGATTGAATTAACCATCAAGCAGCCCTCTCAGTGCTTTTTGTCTTAGTTTGTATCACTTGAGCCCCACCTGTTTATTTGCATCTCTGTACATTCCCCTTCATTGCTAATGTATCTCCCTACTCTAATCTGTGCACAGACTGGCTACTAATATGCAAGTTAATGTGAAGACACACTCCCAACCTTAATAAACGTTGCTGTCTCTTGTCTCATTCACTTTACAGGTAGAGTTTGAATTATTACTCACCCCCCCTGAGCCCTTCACCAATAGATTTCCACTGACTGCCTCTCTGGTTTTGCTGGTTTCTTTGCATTCAACCTGGTTTACACCCCTTGTGCTATCCCCCTCTGCCAATACTAAGTCTATATTAGAATCCTGCTGAGCATGGAGCCATCATTAAATTACTAGTCTCCCACCAGGACACAAGTGCTCTTCAGCAATTGAATTATGCTTGCTGATAAGCCATTAGACATCAGGAATTTATTTAAAGTGTTCAGGTTTGTAAAGTAACACTTACTTTTTGCTGTCCATTACTCTTGTCTTGGTGGGCTCTGCCCAGCTCCATCGCAACCACACCCACAGCTCAACCTCACATCAGCACCACCAATCATAGCTCCTCAAGTCAGATCACATTACACCATATCCACTTGCTCCACCACAAAATACCCCCATCCACTTTCATTCCCACTATGCATTATTACATCACTCCACACTACTTACCCATCCACATATAGTGCAACCCTATAATTCCTATGCACACCTCCACCTAGAACCAACTTAAACTTTATAACCTTGACCATCACACAACTAAGTCTAGTCTGTCTTCTCATAATTCTATATAACTCCACAAGTTATCACTCTAGAAATATCCCTAAACATAGTAGCACAACACTATATTATGCACTCTCATATACAGATACCACACATTATAATAATATCTGCCAACAATTGTTCAAGAACTACATAACAGACCAATTCAGAACTAAACACATATGCTCTCATTCCTACTCCAAAAAAAAGACACAATACTTTCTCACACTTACCACCAAACTCCAACATCTATATCACCATTTTAACACCAGGCTCATCGTAGTGGGGACATCCACCCCAACCCAGGCCCAAATCCATCCTGTCAAACACAAACTGCGCCAACACAATTGTCAGAACATAATACCCCCACTATCTTCATCCCTGGGCAAATCAACAACATCAGCAAAACCAACCATCTTATAGGTTCATAGATTAGTACTAGGCTAACTGCCATTATGTAGACATTTTAAGCCTAGCCAATTATCCCTTGTGAGACTCAAACCCTGCACCTTATGTTTGTAAGGCAAACACCTTAACCATTAGGCCACCCTCCCAACCCTATTGTAATGCTAAATATTAATATTAGAAGTATCAAAATAAAATACCTGAACTCCAGGCCACAATAGCACACTACTCCTCAGACATAGTTGCTTTAACAGAAACCTGGCTAAATAAAAACATAGCTAACTCAGAAGTTCTCCCTACCAGCTACAATATCAGGGGACAAGACAGACCACTTTGT
This sequence comes from Protopterus annectens, assembly GCF_019279795.1. Classification (NCBI taxonomy): domain Eukaryota; kingdom Metazoa; phylum Chordata; order Ceratodontiformes; family Protopteridae; genus Protopterus; species Protopterus annectens. Next base: position 257,762,298 of record NC_056725.1, read on the forward strand.
AAAGAGGGTGGAACTGCCTTACTGTATAAGTCCAACTTAACTTTATGTCAAATACCAAACTCCTACCCCTCCACCAGTAATTGGGACATACTTATCTCACAACTTCAAATTCACCCTAAAAAGGTCATCACCACACTTGTGATCTATATTCCACCTGGTAATACATCTGCTAGCCTTGAAGACTTCTTATCCTGGTGTTCTTCCACATACTCACAAGAAACCCTTATTCTGGGGGATTTCAACCTAGATTGGTTCACCTGTATATCAGAACCACCAAGTAATCTAATAAATCTCCATGGCTACTAGCAGGTAGTCCAAATTCCAACTAGATGTGATAATCTAAAAGGGAATCCATCCTCAACTGAGTCCTAACAACCCCACATTGTACCTCCACACAAGCAGTCTCCCAGACACCATTGCGCAAAATCAAGGTTAGAACCTCTACAAACCCTTGGCTCAGTACAGAAACCAAACAAATACTCAAGTCCAGAGACACTGCTTGGGTTTACTATAAAAAACTAAAGAAACACAAAGCCTAACTAAGTACCAAGAACTGAGTAACTGTGCAAAATAAAATGTATTAGGTTGGGCAAAAAAATCCTACTACATGACATTACAAACTAAATACCAACACAACCCCCCAAAATTTTGGAAAAATGTAAATCAGCTACTAAAATCCACCCAAAAGGCTACCCCCAAACCAACCACCCCTGACACTAAAGTTTCCATTGAACCACAATTCACCTCCCACTTTGTGAGCTCAATTCTATCCTTAGCATCATAGGGCAGTTCCAACCTCACTATCCCCCCCAACAATACAAGCTTTACCCTCAAAACAGTTTCCATCACTTCAATCAAAAGCATGCTCTCCAAACTAAAAACCTCATCAACAGCAGCCGACCTACTCCCCAGCTATTTCTTGAAACTCACAGCAGATGCTATTGCTATCTCAACCCCTACTCTCATAAACAGATCAATTGTTGAAAACTATGTGCCCAAACTCTGGAAAATATCCTATGTTATACCCATACATAAAGGCCAGACCTCCACTGAACTTAATAACTACAGACCCTTTGCTATACTCTCCCCCCTGGCTGAAATCCTAGAAAATTGCATCCATACCCAGGTGCTAAAATATTTCCTAGACAGCAAAATTCTGTCACCTACTCAACATGGTTTCAGACCTGCCCATAGTACCATTACAGCCCTCCTCTGCTTCACAGACACAGTAAACTGTCTCAAAAACAAAGGCCTGCAGGTGTCAACTCTTTTTTTGGATATGTCCAAACCATTTGTCACAGTCTCGCACCAAATCCTGCTAAACAAACTAAACCAATATCACCTATCAAATTCCATTCTTACCTGGTTCCATGGCTACTTAACTGACAGGTACCAAGCTGTGAAATGGGAAAATTCTCTCTTTCCTCAGCTGCCCATAACTATAGGAATCCCACAGGGTTCTATCTTAGGACCACTACTATTCACAATCTTCTCAAATGACCTCCATACCTCACACAGTATGCATCTATCATTCAGTATGTGGATGATACTACCTTAATCTGTGCTGCACAAAACATTCCCACCCTCCTGCAAACAACTCAACTAGCATTTTCTGATACTGAAAACTACCTTACCAAAGCCCAACCTATCCACTATCCAAAGAAAACTCAGCTTATGATTATAACCAGTTCTAACGAAAACACTGATAACAGTCAATTCACTATCTACTCCACAAATGCTACTCCAATCATTCCAGTGGCACAGGCTAAGCTATTGGGAATAACCAAAGGCTCCCACCTAAAATTTGATAGTCATCTCAACTTAACTATTAAAAAAGTACATGCCAAACTGGGATCACTCTACCGTATCAAACCATTTCTTACCAACAACACAAGATCAGTTATTGCTTGCTCCCAACTTCTATCCACCCTACTCTATGCATCTCACATTCTGACTAATCTCAACGAAATTGAACTAAACAAAATGGAAGCCTGCTATAACAGAATTGCCCACTTTGCTGCAAATTGCTCATATAGAACACATCACTGTACTGCTTTGCGACAGCTCCTCTGGCTTGAACTGCTCAACCTCCTAACCTACAATCAGTTCTGACTCTGTCATTTGATCTATTACCTCCCCAATAAGTGTCCTGCCCTCAAAAAGCTAGTACAACATCACTCAGCCAAAATGCCTCTTAGATCATCAAGCAAACTACTACTAAAAGTCATCAACAGCTACAGTAGCTTTGGAGATGCACTATATAGTAGTTCAGTACCTAAAAAATTGAATTCTCTCCCCACTACATACAAAACACATCATCCAAAGCCTCCTTTAAAACCCTCATTAGGCAACATCTCAAACAAAGTTGGCAGTGCCATGACTGCTCCCCAGGCTAGTGAAAGCAGATAAGGTACACATACTAAACCTAGAGTACTTGATAATGGTTTTCACTCTTATTCACAAACACTGACTAAGGTACAATGTATGTACTGTACCTGTGTACTATGTATATATTCTACCTATGTTCCAAATTTCAGCTGTGCACCACAAATCTATTAATTACCTTTATTTTTAAATTAAGATTTTCTTGTTTGTTCTCTCCACTGTAACTGTTGATGTGCTGCACACCACTGTAAACACATGTCTATTGTAATTTGTGTATATACTGATCATGTCTAAATATCTAAATGTATTTGTAATTTTAATATGTGGAGCTTTTCTCCCTAGGCCTCTGCTGAAAAAGGGCCTTTTCTGCTCAGTCAGACACCCCCGGTTAACAAATGTAAAATAAATAAATAAAATAAAATAAATGTTAAACCAGCATATTCAATTAATATCAGCAGATTGCAAATGTGAAAATCATCACCACTTGAGAGCACTATATTGATTTCCCCATGTATCTGTGAAAATTTAATAAAAATAAAAAAATCTCTGGTAATAAAGATTGGCGTGTTATATAATATTACCTGTAAATTTATTGTTTGCATTTATCTGTATTTATTGCTTGTCACTCCACCTCCCTTTTTTCTCATTTTTTTCTTATTTTAATTATGCATTCATTTGTCCTTTTTTCTTTTCTTTCTTTCCCATTTCGGTTAATTTTTCTACAGGTCCAGAATCCTTAGGAGCAGGCCAACCATGTGCTCCCCAGGTCAGGTAACATTTACCCACTGCCCATCCAGGAATACCTTCACATTGTTAGGGTGGTATCACCCATCCTGTAGGGACTCTGGCATGTGGCTGTCTGGCAAACCTCACTGACTGTGGGCTTCAGGACTTAGTTGAGGATGTGGTAGAGCAGGTAGTGGAGAGATGCCTTTGACCAATTTAGGATGTTCTTCAGTGGGTTGAAGACTTGCTGCCCCAGTCTTCACTAACCACTGCATCACCACAGCCTCCTGTCCCCTCAACATCCAGGCCATGTGCAACATCATCAGACAGAAGAAATATTTGAAGTCCTATGGATTTAGTGTCCCTCCTGGGCTGAACTCCTTATCACTGTCTTGCTTTCCTTATCCTCTCTCCTATACCCTCTTACCTACTTACCATCCAAACTATCCTCTTATAAAAAAAGAAAAGAAAACATGGGGTCTACCCCCAACAGAAACATAGCATGTCTCCTCTTTCTCCTCCTCTAACACAACTCTCTTGATGTTTTTCTTCCATGTTTCTGTCTCTTTGTTATGTCCTCCCTTTTTTCACCTTTCTTATCGCCACCTTTCCATTCTTTAAAGGAAACAACAGGGTATCCACATAAAGATACCCATATATGGAATATTTTAAACCCCTTTATATATTTTTTTAAAGTTAAAAAAAAAAAAGCTGTGATGTCCACCACTTGCCTCAACTATTTCAATAGCTTTGTTCATCCTCTCTATCCAAGAATGTACGAAACCACACAAAGCCTATGGTTTCATTTAGTAGTTCAAGCAAACTTAAAGATTAACTTAAGCTCCTTCAAACCTTTGCCTCAGATAGGCATGATTATTAAAACACCTTCATGTTTACTTAGTTAGTGTGAATAGCCTGTGCTTGCATATAGGTATATTGTTTTTGCATATAGGTGTAGTGCATTTGCATATAGGTGTAGCAATGCTCTTTGTGAATAACTGCTACTCAGGTGTGAACCTTTGGACTACGAATACCATCCATACATTTCAGTTTCACAATAGTATAAAAAAGATCATTATATAATGCACATAAAAAATCCATATACAACCTACCGAAGGGAACATTTCCCACTTAAATCAATCTCCTGGAAACCAAATTCACTGTTATAGAATAAATCAAGTTAAACTAAAAAATAAATAAAATTAAAATAAAACCCTAAATGCAACTAGCCAGTCAGAAAGTAACATTATCTACTAAACAGACATAAGTCTAACCCTATAAACGAACTAAAACTACATTAAATAAAAACGTAGGTAAACTAAATAATAATAATGATAAAACAAAGTTAGCACAGTCCTTACAGCTGGTTCTACAGAGCACTGTAGACTGTATTTGTATCAGGGTTTTGATATGTAAATGTACAGAAGAGAAAGAAGTCACCTGACTAAGATACTAGAGCCAACTGATAGTCATTCATCTGTAAGTTAAGACGCAGTTTCAATAGTACCAGAGCTTATGAAGTCATCATCATATTCTCAGAGAGAAAATGTTTTGATGAGTGACAATTCATTTCATTCAACATATTCTTCAGTGATGTATCTTCATCTTGATACCTATCAAATCATAACAGATCCGGAAACTGCTCAAAAGAACAATTCTAATCAACTTGCTATAAAGAAATCTTGCAGGTTTAGTAGAAGGTTGCCTAAGAAACTAGTTCATTGTGATAAGTCCACACTGTATACTAGTGTTTATGCATTTTCTCAAATTAAAAAAAAATTATTTTTGGTTCTGAATATATCTAGTTATATCATATGCTGCACATAGTATATCTATACTTGAGTATGCACTGAAATGATGTAAATGTTGTATATAACATGCAGTTCTTTTTAAGAGAGATGTTACATATATAGGAATATAGGCATATCTTAAATATCACTCAGAAGTCAGTGTGCCTGTAATGGTGATACCATTACAGAGGCTGGTTAGGCATGCAACCTGGAAGGTAACCCAGAGGGCTATACATATATATGTTAAATGTCACTCATAAAGTTTCTGCACCTGAAATAGGTTCATAGGTTCATAGGTTTATACTAGGCTAACTGCCCTAGGGCATTTATAAGCCTAGCCCAAAGTTATGTAGCTTACGCCGCCCCTTATGTTAGAAATACTGTGCCCATTAGTTTGTTGTGCCTCTGTCCAGTAGTGACACAGAGATGATTCCCTGGGTAAACCTACGATCTCCCATCCACCGGTCAAGATTTCTCTTGAACAGAGCCAGCGAGGTGCTCTGCCTCACATGAACCGGGATTTTATTCCACAGCATGGGAGTCTCTGGGTGATAAATCTATCCCTCCAGCACGTCCTATTTATATCCGTGCTAAGGTTTAAGTCTCTTGCTCTAGTGGTTTTGGTGGATTTGGATTTTTGAGGTGGAGCATGTCCATTAATTCGGGTTGGTCATGGCCTTGTATGTCAGGCACAGGTCACCTCTGAGCAGACGGTATGCAACTGAATAGAGTTGGAGTTTCTTCAGTCTGGCGGCATATGACAGGTTTTGGAGTCCCTTTATCCTTTTGGTGAGGAACTTTTGGGGTCTCTCCAATTGCTGCAGGTGTCGGGTGAGATACATCCCAATTGGGGCATTGTACTCTATCATTGGTCTGATAAGTGAAGAGTACAGGGGAACAATGACCTCACTTGATCTGGATGTGAATCCCTTCATGATCAGGTGGGCAATGTAGAAGGTCTTTCAACCACTTTAGCAATGTGAGCGCCAAACGAGGCCACTGTCAACCTGGGTCCCCAGGTCCCTGATAACCACTTCTGTGCTTAGTGGGTTGCCACCTATATGGTAGCTTGGGGTTGCCTTGTTTTTCCAAGAGTATGACTATACACTTTTTGCTTAACTTCAGGCCATGGCTCTGGCACCAGCTATCAGTTTCCGTGAGACCCCTCTGAAGGATGTCTGTGTCCGATGTACTATCCACTATGGCACCCAGTTTGCAGTCATCCACAAACTTTGTCAGCCATAGTCCTCCTATGTTTGCCTGTACTTCTGAGAAGTAGATGCCGAACAATAGGGGCCAAGGACTGAGCCTGTGGGACTCCACTTGTAACCGGCTTGAGTCTGACATGGCTCCAGCAACTCTAACCCTGTGGGTTCTGTCCTTTAGCCAGTTTGCAAACCCATCTTGTGACATATGGGTTTACATTTAAGCTGGTAAGTTTCTCTATAATACCGAGTTGGGTAATGTGTCGAAGCTTTTCAAGGACAAGGTAGGCTGTATGGACTGCCTTCTCCTCATCAATGGCCTTGTAGAATGTTACGAAGAAGTCGACCAAGTTCAAAAGGCAAGATCTGCCCTTGACAAAGCCAAACTGGGTTGGGTCCAAGGTCTGCAAGTCCCCTATGTCCTTGTTTATGAGTTCCATTATGATCCTCTCCATAGCTTTGCAGACCAGGCTTGTTAAGCTTATGGGGCGGTAATTACCAGGCTCCGTAGAGGCACCGCCTTTGTGGAGTGGGACCACAGTTGCCGTACGCCACTCCTTGGGCACATATCCTGTGGTGAGGCTAAGATTAAACAGCTGCCTTATGTGCGGGTTTAGTTCTTCATTGAGTTCATGTAGCACACAGCCGGGGACCCCATCCGGTCCCATTGATGCTGTGTTTTTAGCTTTAGAGAGAGCAGCTTTCACCTGCGCATTGGCATGCAACCTGGAAGGTAACCCAGAGGACTATACATATATAGGTTAAATGTCACTCATAAGGTTTCTGCACCTGTAAAGGACTTACAATAAATGAGTCTGGTAAGTCATGCAGCTTGGCAGTTAGTACAGAGGGCTAAAGCTCTGAGCTGTTGATAAGCTGCTTCATCTGTCCAGGGATTGAGTCCTTCCACCATTATTTGCCTACTTTGTGACAGTGAGTAAATCAGTTAACCAGACAGTCCTCCTTGTTTGCCCTTGAAAAAAGGCAATTTGTGTCCAAGTAAAATACAGATGTAAGCAAATTAAACTGACCAAAGTGGGGGGACTTTGAACTCCCATACCCCCCCTAACTAAATATACCAATTCCAAGATTGCACTACAGTGGAGAAAAGGACAAAGTTCACCTTGGTGGCCAAGTGGTTAGTTTCCTGGGGGGAAATACAATGTTCCGGGAATTCACTGAATTAAGTTTTCGGCAACCTGGTCTTGATCTTCTGCAATTCGAACAAATGGTAATTCAATTATATGAAATAGACAGACAGACACACACACACACACACACACACACACATATATATATATATATATATATATATATATATATATATATATATATATATATAAGTTTGGGGGTGTGGGGGTGCAGGGGGGCTTACACAATGCAAAAAAGAAGTTTAAAAGAGAAGACCGAAGTTTGAGATTCACTCTTCTTGGTTTACAGTCTTTTTTCTTTTAGTGTGTCAACACTCAGCATTTTGAGTGCCAACATTTCAATAGGGAAACTTTTTAAATGTTTATGTGGGATCAAATCATTTTTGAACCATCAAAACACCTTCATCAAACTGACAAATCTACTTATAAAACTTTAGCTTAGCATATTACTGTAAGTATAACAGCCAAAAAAAAAAAAAAAAAAAAAAAACTGGCCTCATAAGAAAAATGGGCACATTATCCCATTGCATAAAGACTGACCCAATGACTGTAGATGTATAACTGTGTTGAATCCTTTTAACAAGAACATGTTCATCCTCTTACTCTAAATGACTAGTGTCTTATAACGGGTCTATATTATAACAACAAATATTTAACAGTTTGAATCACTAAAGGTCGACCTTTAGTGATCAAACTGTTAAAACATCGAATGTTCACAAAAAAAAAATAAAAGAACAAAAAAAAAAAAAAACTAAATGGTATAGGCAGGGGGGCAAGCCCCCCTGCACCCCCGCTACTTAAATATACCAACTCTGAGACCACATTACATTGAAGTAAATGGAAATCTCCCCTTACAGAGATTTCCGTTTACTTGTTCGATGTTCTGCAGTTTCGCTATTCTCGTGCCGACAATGGCAGATTGAACATTGTTAGCTTCGAGAATTTAATATAGACCCCCACTTATAACATTCCTGATAGTTACCCTATTCATTTAATAACCTTCCCTTTCTTTTAGACCAATATTTCCTTAAAATATCCAAAACCTTTTTTTATAAACTTTTTATTTGATTTTTTTAAAAATTCAAAACAAAAGTTTTTAGCATTTAACCAAATATAACAAGCGAGTAACTGTATACAAGGTGTATAACACAAATTTATATTAAACTAAGCCATTAATATTTTTGTAATACATCATTAAGTTTTTGGCATCATAAATATTGATGTGTGACATTCAACATTCTCATATTAACACTTTGCAGTCCTTTGTTACATACAGTCTTAGCTAAACAAATTCAGTAAAAGAGAGGATATTTTTTACTTTTCCAATTTTTTGTAATAATTTTTCTGGCTATAGCCAGTATGGACAAAAGGAGAGTCACCTGTGTTTTTGGTGTAGAATCTGGGATTGGGGCATTAAATAAAATAAAAAAGTTTGTAATAATGCAATTGTCAGACCACAATGCATTAGCAAAGTTTCTAAATTCTAACCAAAAGGGAATAACCATTCTACATTCTATAACCATATGAAGCCAATTTGCATCCAACATTTCATCTCCAACAATTTATTTTTCTGTTTTATAAATTAAAGCACCCTTGTGAGGAGTTAAAAAAGATTCTATGCAAATACTTCCAGGTATAAAATTTCCAGTAAAGTGATGAAGTAGTTTTCCCTACAGATTTTAAAGATATCGTTTTAGTTATGTCTGAAAAAACTTCATCATTAACTTTTGTTGAATAACAGCCGCAGTGGTACAGTGGTAGCATTGTTGCCTCACAGCAAGAGGTTCTCCTGTGCGATTCTCGGCTAGAGTGCCTCCTGTGTGGAGTCTGCATGTCCTCCTCGCAGTTGAGTGGCCTCTGAAAGACATGCGTGAATGGGCGTGCCTTCGCTGAGGGTTGGGTGTTGGGCTGGCACCTCGGCACCATAAAAATCTACTGCCAATCATTAGCGGACCTTAGTTCTGCTGTGGCGACCCCTAACTGGGAAAAGGCGAAAAGACAAACATTAACTTTTGTTGAATAATTCCAATACTATGATTCAGAAGCTATAAGTTCAGTTCTTAAAATCCTATACATTTTTAAAAAATATGATTTATTATTGATCACACCACTATTAATACTAAAGAAAATTTCTAAAATTTTTTGAAATAGAATTTGTATTCATGTTTAAAGATATTTTTACTTTATTAGTAATAAACTCCTTACAAATTTGTATGCTTAACCAATTATTATTTCCTATATTATCCCCGGGATTCAGGAATGGCCATTTTCTGTGCAGGAACAGTGTCGGAACTCCTGCATGGAAAATGGCCGCCGAGCGATCCAGGAAAGTGCCATTTTCACATGCATGAGCAGCCCTAAACTGTTCCTGCATGGAAAGCCATGTGGGATGCAAATCACCTCATTTGTTGGTAAAAAACATGCAAATGAGGTGATTTTGTGATCCACAAAGCTGGCCTGACTCCGTGCAGGAACAGTGTCAGATCAGAAATGTATTCGGTAAGTAACTGAATATATTTCTGCATCTGAGCAAACGGAGGCAGGACAGCTCATGGAAAGCATGTATTACAGTCAAACACACATGACAATGGCCAAATATAAGGCCATTGGCATTAATAAATGTTTATTTATTTTTTTTAAATTAAACTTTTTTTTTTGGCCGATCACGGATGTTTAAGCTTAGGGCAGTAGAACACAAACAGGATCGTGCTGAAAATCAAGAAAAAAAATGAGAAAAGTCAATTTTAAGATAATTTTGCATTTCGCCATTATAGTCAATGGCATGCAGAATGTAAACAATACGAGGGAGCACTGGTTGTCAAGGGGAAAGGATCCGTCTAAGTGCAGTAACTAAGGATGTACACACTGGGGTATGCAAATGAGAGGAGTTATACTGAATCACAGATTTCCTCAAAGTGTCTGCTTGCACCTAACTGTGTAGGTGCAGCAATACAACAGTGCAAGTATAAGAGCTGAATGACTTCATAAGAGGGTGTGTCACACTTGCTGTAAGCTCATTGGAGCTCTGTGAACTGTGTTTCCCCTTAGCTAAGGAATTGGGTGTGGCTGAGGCTGTACTGTCTTATTCCATGAAATGCAGAGCGTGTTTGCATTCAGGGAGGGCCATTTCTGCTTAAAAGAGCTTATATTAGCTAAACAAGTATGTGCAGTGTGCAGCGAGCCTAAAAAAAAAAAACAGAAGAAATAGCAGAACTGTTTACATTTGAGCACTGGGTATATGCAGCATGCCTCGGGGCTTAACTAGGGAGAAAGTGGGAAGGGGAAACTGCAGTAGGAAGGGAATCAAGGAGAACTAGCATAGCTGGCAGGTGGAATGTATCAGAATCAGCCAATTACACATGCAGCAGTTCAGCGTACTAATATAAACTATACAAACACCCTATAGACTGTTTTTTTCCCAAAAACTCGACACCACCGGTGTACACAGATGGGGGATGCTGCTGCTTTACTCCATTGATATGTGCTAGAGACTGAGGGTGGTGAGGAGGAGAATGCTGACAACTGACCCACAGTGAGGAGGAGGAGAAGAGTGTACAGACCCAGGATAACCTACCGCGGCCTACATGAGCTGGAGATAGTAGAGCACTATAGGGTGGTTCTACAGCAAATCATTGAGCTATGCCAGCCACGCCTTGCACACAGAACTATTAGAGGGGGAACCCATCCCAGTGCATACCAAGGTATGTCTAGGCTTAAGAATACTAGCCATAGGTACCTTCCAAAGATGGACTGGGGATATCATGGGGGTCTCACAGGCATCAACATCCAGGGTACTCCACCAGTTCCTGAATGCCATGACACAGCATGCCAATGAGCACATATATTTCCCCACTTCCTGTGAGGTGCTGACCAGACATATGCATCTCTTCCACTGTATAGCAGAATACCCTGAAGTAGTTGGTGCTATAGACTGCATGCACATCCACATCAAAGCACCACCTGGTGAGCAGGACAGGGTCTACATTAACTGCAAGGGCTTCCCCTCCATCAACTGCCAGGTCATGTGCAATGCCCAGGGCATTATCATGAATGTGTGTGCTGGCAGCCCTGGAAGCTACCACTACTGTCACATCTGGCATTGCTCATAGCTGTATCAGGCATTTGCCAGGGGGGACATCCCATATGACCATCTAGTGGGGGATGCTGGCTATGCACTGGAGCCGTGGCTGATGAGACCCATCAGAAACGCACACACACCGGAACAAGAACAGCATAATGGGGCACACACACAGACCAGGATCATTGTAGAGTGTGTGTTTGGGATGCTCAAGTCATGGTTCCACTGCCTTGACATAGCCGGTGGAGCCTTGCAGTACTCTCCAGCTATATGTACACAAATGTTCATAGTATGTGCCATGCTACACAATATAATCCTGTGGAAACAGCTGCAGCAGGAACAGCACGGGGTAGGGCCACACAGCTCCCCACCATTGCTAAGGCCAGCACAGGCACAGAGAGACTCAGAGGAGGAACATCCTGAGCCTCCCCCTGTAGGCAAATGGAGGTGGGCACAATATGCCTAGGGCTTGGCAAAGAGGCAACTCATAGCACACACATTGACACTGTAGGGACCCAGGGACTGATACCTCTCTCCGACTCGCATAGACAGTAAAAGGGATGCCAAGCATGACACTACCTGAGCTTTGCCATGTACAGGGATTGTACTATGTGCATCCAACATAGTTAGCCCTCCAGCACTGTCCTCATTACTTGCCCAGCAACAAGGTAAGTCACTCTTCCTATCAATTACTGAATGGAGTAGTATGTCCTCATAGTTGTATGTATGATATGGATGCAAGCATGCAAGGGAATTGGGTGGATGAATGGAACAGCAGCAGACAGCTATATGGGACAGCAGGAAATTCACAACAAATACTGGTGTCAACATACTAGGCAGCATTACACAAGGTGACATCTCCAACTGTAGTACATGTGATGGGCCAAAGAACTATGGGTGTCAGTAGGTCACACACATGGATGCCAGTGAGGGTCACATATCCACCACTAGCTTCACCCATCATGACAGGTGTAGATGACCATGAAGAAAGACTGGGCTAAGGCCCCCAAATGATGGCAATGGTGAACAGCCCCCCACCAGACCTACACAGACATACTACAACAAGTCTGGCAGTTGCATTCCAGTTCTGAAGGGTAAAAAGTCTGAAACTGAAATATATGCTATTAAGATCTAACATGCGTACTCTACTGATATGCCTCCTGTCTGCATGATAGATCACAATACAATATGACATGGAAGCCAACAGAGTAACCAAAATAATAGTACAGTCATTTCAAATGTTAACGTCTGCAGGTGTGCACCCCCCCATCACAATCCCATGTAGGAATGCAGTAACAGATGGCCTGGAGCACTCTCAAATGGCCTACAATGCTCTGGCAAAGGCCCATGCCTCACCCATAGTGCCCAGGGGGTCCCAACTAACAACCTAACAGTAAAAAGAAAACAAATGCAAAGCCATGTTGACAAATGCCAGTAGCTTGCCTCCCCATGTCCTACTGCAAGGGCTGTGGATCAGGCCATAAATACTACTGGGAAACTCTAATGTCTGCCCATACTACTTCCAACTGCAAACCCATGAATGAATAACCACAAAACCACTTGTAAACCACAATATGAAGGTAAACTGACCAGATATATGAGCCCTGCCTCTGGATAACCTTGGTGTATCTGTACAGCTGAGAGGTATTGCTCCAGCAGGATATGACCATTCTGTGAAGTTGAGAAAACTACAAGGAGGGAAACCCCAGCCAGCATACTAAGGTGCTGCACCATTTACACAGAACCAGCAGTCTATTGTCTGTAGCTACCCCTCCACAATGGCAGGTGTGTGCCAGAATGTGTCGTCTATATGCCTCAGAATATTGGTCTCAGCTGCTTTCATCTTGCATTTCCAGTAAATAAATGTGAACAAAGAATGATAACTGTCAGTAGTGAATGACATGACACATCACACTATAAAACAGAACGTATGTCAGAATATCTATGCTACAACCAAACAAGTCACACAAGCAGCACAGACAGAAGTAGTTACAGTATCCCCTGTATGTTAAGCCCATTGTGTCTCCATATTGGCAACCTAGCTACAGATATCCTGCAGAAACAGTTTGCTAGTTGTAGCTGTAGCACACACAACCCTGAACTGGAGTCCAACCCTCCCTGGAATTGATGCACACACTCAATATAGAAGGTCACACTGGGCATGCTCCTACACTTAGAGAAATGAAGCCCATGTCTCACAACACAGTGGACTACAGTTATTGGTTATTCGCAGCTGTCTTTGCACACACACCAAATTGTACACCATTGGTACTTCACACACACACTGGATAGTAATACACACACATATCTAAGGCAAACATAATATAATTTGTCAAACATACACATGCAGAGACGTGGGGAAGAGAAAGACAGACAGCGACAGAGATGATCCTATTATGAGGCCTGTTCCACCCACTACACATCCCATTGGCCTAAATCACATGATGTGCTGATGTCATTCACTGTAGAAATACCTTTGGTTAGCCCTCAGCCCTACTGTCAGTGGTGCTTGTGATAACTGCGTAACACTGCAGTACAAACAGGTATCCATGTAGCAGTTGTAATCTCAGTTCTGTGTGTGTGTGTGTGTGTGTGTGTGTGTGTGTGTGTGTGTGTGTGTGTGTGTGTGTGTGTGTGTGCCTGCGTGTGTGTGTGTGTGTGTGTGTGTGTTTCTAGATGAATATGGTTGAGGCCATTCACATTCACTAAATCTCCCGTACCCCTCCTTCAGCACTGCTGCTGATATCACTCACCTTCAAAGATACGTTTGGACAGCTCGCCAGCATATAAGCTCTGTGATGCTTGCGATAACCATGTAATACCACAGTGTAGCAAACTACGTAGGTAGGCGTTTCAAACCTGATCTTGGCAACTGTGTAAATGTGAGTGTTTGTGGAAGAGAGTGTGTGCATGATTTTGTGGTAATTCACACTTACAACACTTCCCTTACCCCTCCTTTAGCACTGCTGCTGTGACTCCCCTTCAAAGATACCTTTGGGCAGCTCTCCAGCATATAAGCTTTGTGCCTTGCTGGTCTGTGCTGTTTAGATGTCCACTGAGTGCCTCTGGGAAGGTGGGTGTGTGGCTTTTCACTGTATGTCACGTCTGTCAAAGTGAGTGTCATGCTGAGCTATATGTTCCACATGGTGTTGTACAGGTGTTGAGCTTATCCTCTTGACCTGCTAGTCCATTATTTGCTGGAGAGTGTATATGTCCACATTGGGTGATATGTGGGTAACCCTCACAGGTCTGAGTGTTTGGAATTTTGACTGTGGTGTGTGATGGTGCTCTGAGCACATGGCTGAGTTCATGTAGGAGGCAGACACTGATATTAGTATGCCCCATGGAGATATGCTGTTGTTTCCATCAGTAGGCAATAAGTACATGCTCACCATTGCTGTGGGGAGGAGTCTTGCTGTTGATGTGCATATCTCCATGTATGACTGGGGTGGACAGAGTGGCGATGTTCCCACCTAACCTGTGTGATGCTGGTTGCCTATATCCATGACATGTGTGTATGAGGTGTTCTTTACCCCCAGTACAGGGTGAATTGTGTTGTTTCATCTGAGACTTACAACATATGCTGAGACACGGTTGCAATTGTCCTTGGTGGTGTAGATATGTCCGATTCATAGTCACAGTCAGCCTTACAGGACATCACCTGTGAACTTACCTGCTTGCTGAGATATAGGTGGACTTGTTTAAAAGTTGCTGCCTGCACCTATGTGTCCCTGTACAGCCAATGTAGCAACCTTTTATGTGGTTTGTGTATTGCTGCTGTCCACCAAAGGGGATTACTCTACCATGGTGTAGGCTGGATATACAGTTCAGGTACTGCTATGTCCATATAGCTGCAATGGCTATAAAGGCAACACACCCCTGATACACTGCCTGGTATTTGTGCAATTGGTACATGACACCACAATAACTCATTTTATAACACTTCCCACCTGTAGTGTGACCTATAGCCTGTACAGTTCAATTGAAAATATAATCTGGTCTGTGAAAACATATGGAAATAATACTCAGTACAATAAGCCAGTTGAATGAGTATGCACACCCTTAAATTTGTGTATGTACCTCTTGAGATGGTTACAGCATTCATCCATCTTCGTCTGGACTCTAACATCATGGCACATCTTCACTTGGCAATAGTTGCTCACCTTCCTAGAAACACCTTTGATTGTATTACAAAGGAATTGGACAGGTTAGGGGTCACATTCAAGATGAGAAACATTATGAAATGATCTTCTGTGGTCTGATTGTCATGCAGCATGCAAACCTGGCATTCCAACAGGGGTGTGTGCACTAGTGATATCCACTATATATAGGTGTTGATATAGCTGGTAGTGGTAGGCATGGACAGAGGCTCATAACACAGTTGGACACTTCTCTGATTAATACCTGATAGTCATGCCTACTCCAGTACCCACATCAGTGTCAGAGCAATGCAACCACCAGTAGCTGTACACATATATGTCTGTTGTATGCACTGACACTGAGATAACATGCATGTGCTACATGCACAACCTATTTACCTGACTGCTTGAAACCCATGTGATTAGTTTTGTGCCTTCCAGCTGAACATATGCATACATACATGTGCTCAGAGGATACCTGGTATACATTTCTAATGAATGTAAGTATGGCACACTGTGGCTGCTCAATCATACTTCTCAACCTGTTACAGCAGCATGTCTGGACAATGGCACATATAAATGGGTGTCAAAGGGGACATCAGTATTGATACTGTATTAATATAGCTGCACCATACATTAGTACGTTGATTGCACAGTAGGGTTTGACATCACTGTGATAACCTGGAAGATGTCCAACAGTCATACGTAGGCTATTATGTTACATTGCCATTGCTCACAGACCTGCCAATGGTTTGGGTGACATAACACAGGTATATGTGTATGTGACTACAGATATCAGTCACAAATGTGCTTATTGTCCAGCAGAACACTGTACAGTTGAATGTTATTAAGTCAATATATCACATGCAGTTCAACACATGTCTGAAACAGTACTCTACTATGTACACTTCCTCTATAGGTGTCTTAGCGTTACAAGGCAAACACGTGTCGTACTCATAATAACAGGTAACATGGATATGGAAAACATCCCATTAACTGGCCTAGCAGTGGCACAGTCACAACTGTTTGACAGACACCCCTGCAGTTGTCATATATGAGCTGTCCTTTCACAGGTGAGTCAGGCTCATGAGCTGTGTTCCCACCTTACAACCTCTCAGAGCATCACATCTGGACAATGCCTAAAATGATGGGGGGATAATTTGTAGAATGATACATTTAGCATTACAGTGAATATTCTTCAGGATGTGGAGTCTCAAACTCAAGTGTTTGTCATTACCTGCTGACTTCAATCCTCAGCTATTTGCCAGTAAAGTACAGATCTCAGGAGGAACAGACAAAAGTACATGATGGTAAAATTTGGACATTCTGTGAGGATCTGTACAGTTGAGAGGTATGTCTGTGATATCTCCCACTGCAGAGAGGGTCAGATGCTATGGTCATAGCAGCTGTTTAGCAGGACATTAGTACAGCATGTCTTGTTGGGGCATATATTCCTCCAAACCTTATTTCCCATTATTACAGACCAAGTACTAGATTCAATTGCTTGCTTACATGTTCCATTTACCTTTTTTTCTTTCTTCTCTTTTCCACTTTATGTTTCATGTGTTATTTCTCTCTCTCTCCCTGTGCACTACAGGGATAGAGCTGGTTTGAATAGGTGACAGCATGGCTTTTGTAGGTGATGCTCATGACCAGGTGATGGCCTGTGCATCTATTAGGATTTCCCACTTGCTAATTGCATGCTGTGTAGTTCTTCCAATAGCCAATGTCATGGCAACAAGCTCCTATAAATGAGTACTCCATGTGGGTGTTGGCCCTTTCCCTTACTTGTGAGGAAAACATCCTTGAGTTGTGCGGGCTACTACAACAAGACTTCTAGAGACAAGACAACTAAATGGTGAGGAAGGTTTAGGACTTAGAAGTAGAATGTGAGTATTGCTGTTATATGTTTGGAATACTGCTAGACTAACAGGGTTTGTCTGCACATGCTACTTCTGCATGGCTTTCAGTCTGACAAAGTTCTGTCTCTGCATTGCTCTCAACTGTAGGACCATTCACGTATTGGCCACAGGTGAGCCTGTTATCTATGGGCTGTTCCCCAGACAGGAGTTGTCCTTGGCAAATTAGTAGCATACTCTGGTGATGGCATTATGTAGATGGTAACATCCATTTGTTTTTCTGACTTTATATCCCTCAGAAAAGATATGTTATAGCAAACCCTGTAACATCAGAAACTTTATCAGTGTAAAACAGCAATATTCCATGTATGGCCATGTATCTGGGCTTCTGTCCACAAATTAAGTCAGGCTTTGTCCAGATGTCATACAGTAGTAAGTGGATAGGTATACTGGTCTATCATTATTTACTGCTGTAATTCCTGCTGAGGGGAATGGCTGGGAAACATGTTGAAGTCTGTACATTCAAGAGGTAGGTGTATAGGGAATGCTCCTGGATGGCCTTGTAACATATTTTGTGTGGGGAAAAGTAACACATGTTTTAAATCTAGGCTGCTAGACCATGTCAGACATATTACTGATAAAAAATATGTCCATTCTATAGCTATACATTTGAATAAATATCACCATTGTGACAGTAGTGGGTCCCAAGGTACTGTTTCTGAAAACGTCTGTTCCTCAGTGTGATGAAATATTCATAAAAAGACAATTGTTATGTACAGACGTCAGTGTATTAATATTAACTGTGATACTTTATCCTGTAGGGGGTTAAATGATGAGTGTAATTAGAGGCTGTGTATTCAGTTATGTAATTATGTGTTAATTGCTTCTTGGGATTAAGGCATGTATTTCTGATAAGGTTTACTCCTTGAAGGCTTTGGCCAAGACATCAGAGTATAATAAAAATGTGTGAATTACTGGCTGGTTGTCTTTTTCTTTGCTATGTTCAGACATTTTATTTGTTTTGCTAAGAGATTGTTGTATGTCTGGCCATTGTGTATGCTCTATCATGATTTTGGAGCAGTGTACTTTTCACTCACTTATTTAGACTGTGGGGGGGGCAGATGTGAGTGTCATGGCTGCTTTTGTATCCACTGTGCATGCTGCCCCAGTTGTGGGTGGTCTATCAACAGCATATGTTTGTATAGGCATTCTGAGACATGTATGCATATATATATTTGTATACATATATATCTATATATATATATATATATATATTTTTTTTATATATATATATTTGTATTATATATATATATATATATATATATATATATATATATATATATATATATTTATATATATATTTATATATATATATATATATTTATATATATATATATATATATATATATATATACATATATTTGTATATATATATATATATATATATATATATATATATATATATATATATATATATATATATATATATATATATATATATATATATATATATGTGTACACCTCAGTATTTATTGTTAATATGTCTTTATATTGTTGTACACATATATGGATCTACCTACGTATCTCACTCTCTCTCTATGTATGTTTCTATTCAGATATATATATATATATATATATATATATATATATATAGATACCAATCCTTCCTAACTGCACACTTGTCTCTTCCCTGTTGTAAACTGGCTGCATAGAAGGGTATGTTTGAGAAAACATCCTCAAACAATGCAGCTGAGGTGGCTTACTGGTAAATTGCATATGCTACGGTGTGCAAGATCCTGGATTCAAGCCCTGCAAGGGCTGTTTATTTTGTTGCTAGGCAGAAGAAGGACTGTTGGACACAGAGTGATTAAGACAGTTTTGAGCAGCTTTATGCGGGTTTGTGCAGGTTTGCCTGACAGTAAGCCGTGCTAATGTATGGTTAAATGAATAGGCACTTACACTGTGTAGGCTTCGCTCAACAGTGTGCAAATCTGCTTAGCATTTACATTTATGCTTATGCCTGCTAAGCATAACTTAGCCTTGGTAACCAGTGATCACATTCCAGACTGATAAAATAGCAGGGTAATGACTTTTTTAATAAGTGTACTTAATTCTCTGTACATAATATGCTTCTATGTGCTGTCATTACAATATTAAGGGGTGTGAGTATACTGTATGGTATACCTGGATATACATGGGTAGTACCACAATCTGTTCTCTTTGGATTTGTTTCGTACATGGGTAGTATCCCAAGTTATATGCAGTCACACTTGCATGTTACACCAGCTACAGTGCACTGGTTGACAGAAATAGTTTAACACATATGGTATCATTATGTTACTACTTTTAACAGTGACAACCACAAACCTGAGGGAAGCTGTAACAAACAAACCAAAAAGAGTAGCAGCTCCAGGGATAACGCCAATAAATATCCAAGTTCCAAAGAAAGGTAAAAACTCAGTAAAAAAGCTTCTTTTATTGTCACAAAAAACCAAGGTTAACGCCTATAGAAACACGTTTTCGTTGCTGAAATGCAACTTCCTCAGACCATGAACACTTCCAAAAACATGATTTAAATACATCAATTTGAAATAGCATGTGATGTCAATTAACATTTTAAAGGTACACATCTTTAATTACCCCACTCTTTTGTAGGTACACATTTTTGACAATGTTGATGAACTGTCACAGTGTTACTGAACTAGTTGTTGTGATAAAAACATAACACTTTAAAATATATACATGATAAAGATATTGATTAAAACATTGTATTTCTAAGTGACCCATAGTAATACCTAATGTTAGGCTGAAATTAAAAAACATGATATAGTCAACTGTTAAAAATGACTACATTCTGCTGGCCTTGAGTTTTAAAATAGGTTTGATGGAAATGTAGTCATTTAATCCTGGTTTCTTATTTGATTCCAATAAAATCTGCCAGTGGGTCTCCCTTTCTTCCAACTTTGCTTGCCAAGGTCCTCCCCTAGGGTCCAGGTTGATCTTTTCTAGTACAAAAAATCTGTATTTGGCTGTAGGGCATGTCTGTGTATGTTTGTACAGGGCATTGTTAGTATTGGCCTTTTTTACATCATACATATGTTCATATATCCTACGTTAAGGGTACGTTCTGTTTTGCCCACATAGTATGCTGGGCATTGTAAACAGACAGCTAAATAAACCACCCTGATACTATTACAGTTGTAGTATTCTTTTGCTCTTATTACTCTCCTTAAAGCTGTGATGGTAACCTCTTCATCCTGCATGATATATGAACATTGTGCACAAGCACCACATTTATATGTGCCCTTACGTACCCGTGTTGTCTTGTTCTGGGTAGGGCCTTGTTCTATTAAAGTTTTGATATTTCTGCCCCTACTGAAAATCATCTTTAACTCCTTTCCTTGCAAGTTGGACAAGTCAGTAATAGCCATAAAAGCATGGATATACATGGGTAGTACCACAATCTGTTCTCTTTGGATTTGTTTCGTACATGGGTAGTATCCCAAGTTATATGCAGTCACACTTGCATGTTACACCAGCTACAGTGCACTGGTTGACAGAAATAGTTTAACACATATGGTATCATTATGTTACTACTTTTAACAGTGCTTTTTCAAGTAAGAGTAGATTACAGATTGTAGTATTGGAACCATCCACCCCTGCATGTAAAGTTGGACTCTGAGTACTAAGTATCTTGTTCTATGTGTTTGAGCTATATGTTTATATGTATCTCCTACTGAATATTGATCTGATATGTTGCTATTCACTGTAGACTACTATGTTCTTTGGACATGTCATTGGGGACTGCTGTCATGCAGTAATGGCATACCTTTCAGTTTCAGATATGTATCTTTTAATACATTCATCCTAATGCATAACCTGTTGGCTATCTACTTCCTGTCTGTCCTCTGTACAATTGTGCAGGTGTCAGGTATTGCTATGGCCATGCCACTATGTAGGTGCCCACTTTGTATTGTGCTGTGTGCCTGGACACTGCTGCTAGTTCTGAAATATGGGAAATTCCTTAATGTGGGTCTTGCCCCATTTCCCTGCCTGTGTGAGGGACATTACAGAGATTGTGGCCTATAGATTCACATACAGTGGGTGGCAATACATCACAGGACAGAACATGTGAAGACAGCCAACCGACATGGGAGACATATCCCCAGATTTGTGAACAGATTCTATGTCATCACTGCTGTTATACACATGGTGGAGTGATAACTTGACAGGGTTTGTGTGGACATGTATTTAGTGTGTGACATCACGACTCACAGTGATATGTCTCTGAGATACCTCTCCACTGGCACACTGTCCACAGAATGGCCACATGTCTGCCTGTCATGTTTTGTGTGTTCACCAGACAGTTGGTGTCCTTGGTATATCAGTTGTGGACTCTGGGGAATGCAGTCAGTAAATACTCACATCTATTGGTATTACAGATGTCATATCCCTCATAAAGGATGTTATAACAAACCCAGTGACATCTGAAACTGTCTCAATGTATGACAGCAGAATGTCCAATCTACCCCTGTGTATGTGCCTTTGTTCCCACCTAATGATATAGGGGTTGATGCCAAGCTTAGTGAGTGGGGAATATTACCAAAGACTTTGGCAAGATCAATGTAGGCTGTAGGTGTCACCTTGTGTTCAGGTTGAATGAACAGGTATGACCTACCCTTCACAAAGGTAAACTGTGTGGGATCCTTTGTCTGCAGATTCCCATATCCCTGTTTATTAGGTACATGATGATGCATTCCATAGCTTCACATAACAGACTTATCAGGCAGTTGGGGCAGTATTTCCCAGGGTCTGTAGTTACACCTCGTTTGTGGGGAGGGGTGACTGTAGCAGTGCACAATTCAGTAGTGACAGATCCTGAGGTGATGCTGTTCTTTAACAGGGCACACGGGTAAGGTGCCAGGTCACTTTGTAGTTCATGCAGAACACAGCCAGGGATATTCTCAGGTCCCATAGAGGCTGTATTCTTGGCCTTGAACAGTGGTGTAACCTGTGCTGCAGTAATACTGGGTGCCTGGTGATGTACTGGTACTGGGCTTGTTCCTTTGTGGGGGTAGTGAGAGGTACTGTTTACACTCAAGATGTCAGCTAGTATATTGGCATTATTTGTTGGCTCAGTCTGGGAGGTACCATTGCCTAGTTGCTCAGAACAATTCTTGGTATTGCCATGGAGATTCTTTACATAACTGTATGAGGCCTTGTGATTGTCTTTACTATGTGCACCAAGTCTGTTCTCACAGCTAACTTTGTAGTATTTGACGAGGGATCTCAACTATTCATTGAGGCTGATAAGGGTTTATTTCCTGTCTTGGGACTTCACCTTATTCCACATTGGTTCCCTCCTTCTGTTGTACAGTTTCTTTATGGCAGGGGACCACCAGATCAGCTTCCTTTTTTGGGGGGTGAGGGTCCTAGTTGTATTGGGTAAGGTGGTATCCATGCATTTGTGTATGCATTCATAGTGCATTGTTGTTTGATTCAGCTGTCATGCAACTAGTCTCCATTTGCATGGCTGATGTGAAGTCAACCACCCCTGCTTTTATGAGGGCATAGTTAGCTTTGGAAAGGCTTTTCATTGTGGTTACCTGTGCAGTGGGGGTAGGATGGCTGTGGATTTCCAAAGGTAATTACTTTGTGTTCAGATATAACAAGTGAGGTGTTGACTATTGGTGTAGAACAACAGTCATCCATGTTAGGAAGGACCAGGTCGATGTGATGGGCATGTCCATTGTTACTAGAGTAGCTTTCCCGCTTAATGGTGGGGTAGTTGAAGTCAACCAGTATGAGAGTGTTAGGTTGGACACTAATATTCTCCACAGTGTTTATGGACATGGAGTGTGAGTCTTGGGAAATGTATGGGGACCTATCGCAGGCTACAACCTGAACCACTGTCTTTTCCAATGTCAGCTATGCCTGCAGAATCTGTAATACAT
>NC_056725.1:257790584-257815584 GCF_019279795.1 Protopterus annectens
ACAGGGGTGGTATATGACACATATGGGCAGTAAACACCTTGGACATGGAGGAGTGTTTGGAAATCGAACACCCGTGAGCCCCAAAATGGAAACAGTGGGACTGAGGTCCCCACCCTTGGGCAGTTACCACTGCACCTTCACAGCCCCAAATGGGGTTGTGCTGGGGGCTGAGTAGGAGGGGCAGGCTGATCCTCTAATTGCACCACGCAGCCTTCAAGCTGGCATAGCAGATCTCCAAACTCCTTTCGGCGCATGGTACGCACTAATCCCCAGACCTTCCTTTGGGTGACAGTATCCTGTCTGTGCCTGCTCCCAGTTTGAGATGAGCTCCATCCCCTGAGTGGGTTCCACCTGAAGGTGGTGCAGGACCAGCGGACGAGGAGGTCCCAGGGTGGGTCCCAGATGTGCTGGGTCCCAGTGCCATGGCCAGATTAGGTGGGAGAGGTGGGTCCGCTGGGACCAGCCTTCCCAAATGTGCTATGGTGTTGCAGTTTTAGAACATATGTGGGTTAGTAATAGTCAACACAATCCAGGATTAGTTATAACAGCATGCATAGATGTTCCCATTAACCCAAAACAACAGATTTGGAACAGTTGTACAGCAAACAGAACACATGCATATATGGAACCACAGTGGCCATTACAATGGCATGCAGGTTACAATGATAGCAACAGGCCACCAATGGTAGTATTTCAACATGGAACATTAATAGAAACAGATTTCAATATTTGTTGAACAATAGGACATATGTTCCAACAGTAGGTTTGGTGTAAAACATACCCATTGATTTGTTTAGATTATTGCTGCAGATATTGTGCGGCGGGGGGGAGAGATGTCAATTAACAACTTGTATATCCTTGCAGTACTCACAACTTTAATGATAATTGCTCTAATCATTACTCTACAGGTATTATTACATTACCCTATGGCCTTGGTTTGGCCAGTAGTATGTTTGTACGCAGTGTATAATTCAACCGTCTTATAGCTATTTTCTACTTCTCTTACCTGGAAGACCTGTAGGGGGGTGTTTGTTAACACTTCTTGACTGTTTCTACATATAGTCCAAAAATCCTAGTTAAAATTATGCATACAGCTTACTACCACTCCCGGGATTCAAACCATGGCTGTGTCTGCTAAAAATACAACACTTTGTATATCATCCGAGTGAGCTATTGAGAAACTGCTGTCTTTTCATCCAGTGTTTTCTGTCTAAGTTTCTCTTGGTTGTACAATCTGACCTTGTAATTACTACATTCTTATACAGACATTCTAGATGTATTTTTATGTAGCACAGTGTGGGAAACAGTGGTTAACACAACATTACTATTCAGATATCAGATCTTGATGAATGCAACATGTCAGGCCATACAATACCAGAGTAAACACAACCAGTCCAGGATTTAGAACTTTATTGTGGGGTAGTTAGTTACCTGGAAGACCTGTGGAGGAATGTTTGTTAACACTATCTGACTGTTTCTACACATATTCCCAAAATCCTAGTTAAAATTATGCATACCGCTTACTATCACTCATGGGATTCAAACCGTGGCTGTGTCTCCTAAAAATACAACACTTTTTATATCATCAGAGTGAGCTATTGAGAAACTACTGTCTTTTTTTCAGTGTTTTCTGTCTAAGTCTCTCTTGGTTGTACAGTCTGACCTTGTAATTACAACATTCTTATACAGACACTTTAAACATATTTTTATGTAGCACAGTGTGGGAAACAGTGGTTAACACAATATTACTATTCTGATATCAGATGTTGATGAATGCAACATGTCAAGTCATACAATACCAGAGTAAACACAACCAGTCCAGGATGTAGAACTTTATTGTCAGGCAGTTACATTTTTATTTAAATATGACCTATATTGGACTATTGCTGAAATATTGTCTGGTTTATTCAATACAAACCATACACATTTTTGTATACTGCCAGGTGACATTTTACTCCTTTATATTTATTTTATATGACTACTACAAGCAGGATTGTTACTCACCAGCCTCACGACTCAGTCTTTGCAACCTGCTGGCATGGGCTTCCTGGTTCACAGCCCGCTCAGCTGGAGCTGTAATGAAAATAGATTAACATTTATACATACCTATCCATCACATACACAGGCTGAACTTTGGTAAACAGTTATTGCTATGAATACTTCCACACTGCTGGGACATCTCCCCTCTTTCTTGCTTCTTTCACCCACTGTTCCAAGAGCTCCCTCTTTCAACGTTTCAAGTCGTCATAGTGGTGCCGAACCTGCTCACCAGTCCAAGGGATACCAGTGGCACTGATGAGATCATGGTCAAGACTTTCTCAGGCTTCCGCTTTATATTGGGAGCCCTGGTACTGGTCCTGCAGCAGTCTCACATCATGTTTTTTTTAATCAGGAGTCCTACCATGACCTTGGACTCCTGTATGCCCCAGCGCTGCACCCAAAAGTGTATGCCCTCTCCAACACCTGCCATACTGCCTACAGTGGAGAGCTACATCCAGTTATGAGCTGTATTCCTGCCTGTGGGGTTTAAATATGGCTTATTTCCCACCCTTTGCCATGATTGGATGGTTTTGAAAACATGCTGAGCTAAGCTAAGCTATGGGCAAACCTCCTTAACTAAGGTTGGCAGTGCTTAAAGGGGCAGGTTCAGCATTGCTTACCAATGGGCAAATCCACTTAGCTGGGTTGTTTATTGCTTAGTATTCATATGTACACAGTGCTTACACCTGGTCAGCATAGCTGTGCAATGCTTAGCATTGCTTATGTTTTATTATATTGATCTACCACCTGTATGGGATTGATTCCTCCTTCATTACATAATATAGATTTATTTACCTTCCCTGACATCCACCAATGTGTTGTAATTAATTTATTCTTGTGTGATTATACTGTATGAGGCACTTTTGTTTATATGGGGGTTTCACTACTTTATTACACTGACACCTCACATCTGGGCCTAATACACTACTCTGGTTGAGAAAAATAAGTTACTTCCTACATAAATATACAAATAAATTAAAATTGTAATGTTTACACATACAAAATGGAAATGGCTTTGGTGAAGCTCGAAACATGGATGACTACATGCGATGTGTACATGCTAACCGTTACACTATGCTGGCTATCTACTGCTTTTTATCTTATCCTGTCATTTCAGCTGGGCTAAACGTAGCTAAGCAATGGGCACACCTGTGCAGCTATGCTTACACTTTATTGCATATGTCAAAAAAAAATTGTTGTATTTTTTAATTTGTACCCTTCAAAATATCCATGCTAATGCTGAACCTGTTATTATAGCAACTTTCTGGCTTTGTAGGGATGATTGTTCCTTATGGCTTTGTCCATATTCCTTACTCTGATGGGTTGGGAGGTGTGTACTATGTGCTTATGTTGAACCTGTTATTCTATCAACTTTCTGGCTTTGTATGGATGATTGTCCCTTATGGCTTTGTTTAGATTCCTTACTCTGACAGGTTGGGAGGTGTGCACTATGTGCTCCATACTCTGCCGAAAAATCATGCTTATGCTGAACCTGTTATTCTATCAACTTTCTGGCTTTGTAGGGACGATTATCCCTTATGGCTTTGTCCAGATTTCTTACCTTGATGGGTTTGGGGTGTTATGAGCATTCTTGCTCATTTTAAATTGCCGTATGGCAATTCTAGTGTGCAGGGGACATGTGTATTGTGAGTGCACTGCTCTCACACACACACCCTGCACTCGTACACAGAACCATGTCTGTTTTGCAGCATGACAGCACGCCTTCATGAATATGCATGGTGCTCTGCTGTGCTGCACGGGAATGGTCCCTTCCATGCAGAAATAAGATATTCCTGCATGGAAGTTTACTGAATCCTGAAGTATATCTAGCCAAAAGATAATCTGCTAAATTAATTTTATTACCATTTAAAAATTGATCCCAAAAGTTTAGATAATTTTCCTTAAGATCTAGTATTGTACCTAAAGTAAATGTTTCCAGACATCCATTAGTATATGCTATAGGAAATAATAGTATTAATTCTTTAACAACATAATTACTTTTCATAACTCTTTTGAATGAAATCAGAATATAATTAACAAAAGGAATAGAAATAAAATTATTTCTAATATTCATACAACAATTCTTAAGAACCCAATATATTTTATAAAAAAACAGACTGAAAATTAGAATCTATTTCAAACTTATTATAATATCCAAACCCTTCATGGTCATCCTGGCAACAAAAACTAGAAACCTTTATTATCTTACCTAAACCAAAACATGAACAACATCCTTCCTTTGTCTACAAACTGTTAGTTGTACCAACTCAGACCAGGTGTTAAGATGATGCAATATGAATACTGGGAAAACCTAAGTGTCAAAAATGATGTAATTTGGGAGGGCCCTAGATACATGTTTGTTAGTAATGTTTAAATACTATTTCTCACAAGAGACTGAAAGCATTTTGACTTTGGACATCCAACTTATCAGCACTCTGCCTTATGCTCACATGTAAGTTTTAGCACTGTGATTTGTTGTAGGCATAGTTAAAGCTAGTAAAGATTTTTTTTTCTTTAAATCAGACCTGTCCTACTGTATTATCTGAACTCTTAGATATCTCTGTGGTGTAGTCGTTTTGTCTTGTGTTTTAATTATTTATTATTAAATATTTTTAAAACCTTCAACCTGTGGCTGGTTTGTGTAGAGATAAGCTCTAGAGTACATTGCATATTTATAGAGGTTATTGTAATAGGCCACTCTAAAGTAAGCCTTGACTGTTAGTCATACTACCTTTGGATAATAATATTGCACAGTAATAATTGGACACCCTTTTAAGGGCCTTTTATTAGCTGAAATTATTAGTTGGGTGGTGGCAGTAATTACTACCAGATAGTCTGGTAAAGGGGCACAGCTGGAGAATCTGTGTCAGCCTTTCCCAGGAGTGTCTGTGAAGTTGTATAAATACTTATCTGAAAGTATGTGTGTGTGTTGTGCCAGCTACTTGGCAGGGACATGAAGCACTGGTTGGACATAGAGGGTACTGGATGTTTTAGCTTGCCCAGCTAGGCTGAGACCTGGACCCTATAGCTGTGCCAGTGGGGAGTCTTATTTGTGACCTGGTGAGCAAGGGAGCAACCAGCTCCAGATTGACTGTGATCTCTGTGTGCACTTAAAGGAAATTGTACTTTACTGTGCGTATTAGTTATTCTTTTCTATGAGACGACCTCCCTGGTGTTAGTGATGAGGATTGAGGCTCCTTGATTGCTGGGCCAGGGCACGGTCGTCACAAGAACATCTTAAGGATTTCTGCATTTCAGCTGTGGCATTATTAAATCTATACTTTCACACTTACCCCTCCCTCCTTGATCCCTTTCTCTGTTATCTTAACTTGCATTTATTATTTATGCTGTCTTGCCTCTAGGAATTTGTCTCCTGCATGTGTTCTGCTCCTTAAATCATCGCAAATACCCAGTATACTGCAAATGTTGAATTTTTGTTAAAGCACTTCTGCTTCTTTATTTTAAGCTTCTGCACCCTCTATCCTCATGACTTATCCTTTATTTCTGGCTACTGTGGCCCTATCCTCCTGGCCTATATCTTCTGATGTAACTGAATTGCAATCATTTCAGTTTTCTTCTCATCACAATATTGCTTTTAGTATGACATAATATCCCTTATTCCTCATCCTTATCTATACACCACTACTTTCTTTAGTTGTACCTTTAGTTGTAAATATTTGTGATTTATTTATTATGTAAATGCCACACGCATCTCTATCCTGAGGAAACATCCCCAGTATAAAGCTCTGTGGGTCATCTGTGATATACCATTAAGATGGAGATTTAAGCCCTTCACCCTGACTTGGTGCATCTTGTTTCTTAACCAGTATTTTAGCTAGTTAATTTATGGCCTGATGCCTAATTCTTTTAAATTGTCAATTATTCTCTTAGGTGAGATAGTGTCAAATGCATTAGCACTGTTAGTCCTTCATCAAGTGCTGCAGTTATCTCTTCAGAGACTGTCAAAAGATTTAAAAGGCAAGATCTTCCATTAACAAATCTGTAACATTTCAGATCTCATAGTTGCAGACATTA
Source organism: Protopterus annectens (assembly GCF_019279795.1). Classification (NCBI taxonomy): domain Eukaryota; kingdom Metazoa; phylum Chordata; order Ceratodontiformes; family Protopteridae; genus Protopterus; species Protopterus annectens. The sequence continues at coordinate 257,796,660 of NC_056725.1, forward strand.
GGGCTGTTTTAGTTGAGTTCCATTCCATCTGTCTCTCTTATTGAATGAAAAATATACAATGAGTTATGGGCATTTAAGTGAAATTTATTATAGCACATTGGTTATAATGGTGATGATGTATTTTATATAGGAAGGGAGTTCTACCACTAATCCCAGTCTGTATTACTTATGGTTTTTAAGATTTTTAATCATAACATTTAAAAATATATGTGTTAATTGGGTACAACATTTGTAACTTGTTGCAAGTTTCTTACCTATGTGTCATATATGGATCCATAAATACCATTTTTATGAAATGTGTAGACTTGCATCATGGTAGGTTTTTGAGATACACACATTATATTAGTTTTTGGATGTTCTGTATTATAATCTGCATACAAGTCCCATAGAAACTCGAAATAAAAAGTTTACAACTGGCACAGGTAAATGTGGTAACATTTTTTCAAGCAGACAGCATGGGGAAAGAAATACAGAGGAGCAAAACATAACCTACAGCAAAATTTAAATGAGAAAATCTCCAAAAGTAAAACTGCACAAACACGACAGTATCTGATATGCATTAAGAACACTTGCCATCTACCAATATAAATCACAATGATTTACTAGATGAAAAAAATGTAATGTGGTATACAAGTGGTATTAAAAAAAAAAGACTAAACTGGAAATTTCTGGGCCTTTAATGCAATGGCTTCCTAACTATGTATTGACTCACCTTAATTTGAGCAGTGATTCATCACTCACACAGCACTGAATGCTCATATCAGTGACTGACATAACAAAAACATAACACTGACTGAGGCATGGAAAACTGTATGGTTGCACCATTCTCTTGCACTAATAGTGCAGGATAAGCAAAAAAAATAAAAACACAAGCAAAAAAAAAAAGGCCGCAAAGGCTTGCTGGTTACTTGACTTGCTAGTGCAGCGGTGCTGATCTGTGCTGATCAAGTGCATTATTTTAGGTTCTAGCCTACATGTAGTTTTTTTTTTATGCATTTAGTTTTGGTCCTTTATCTTTTCTAGTTCAATATTATGATTTTTATTCAGATGTTTGCAGTTGTTAAGTTACAGCATTCGGAGGCTGCAGTATATGTTTAGTTGGAGGTTGCAGTATGTTGTTTACTTAGTCATTTATTTGTGTAGTGTATGTATGTATTTGGTATTTATGGTGCATGTTATTGGAGAGGTTTCATGCCACGCTATTGGGAGATTATGTTTTCCTATTCTTCACTCGGTGTTATGTTGTCATTATTTCAGACAGTCACTGACATGGATGTTCAATGCTGTCTGAGTGATACTGTCTGAGCAAAGCATTGCTGCTCAATATATAATGACTAGATCAGACAGAACATAGGTTATCTAATGCAATGCAGCACAATGTCTCTAAGCTGCTTTGAAACATAGCTTGATAGCTTCAGACTGAGATATAAATTTAATCAAAGACATTTCAGCTTGACAAGAATAGATTAAAACCTGATGTGTGTTATGGAAAAGGGGTACAGAGAAGAGTTTTTTTTTTTTTGCTTACCTGCAGTTGTTACCCTATTTTAGATGTTAATCATAACACATACCTAACTCCATAATGAAAGAAAGAAAAACAAGACAATCTAAAACTGACAGCAATATTATGGACAAACCATATCAAAACATCCATCATAAAGTTCATCATGACCCAGTTTACACATACTCTTACCACTTAAGTTTTACAGTGCCTGAAGGAAGCATAGTTGTCGGCAGCTATATTTTTCATGGATAGTTATTTAATTCTTTTTATTTACTTATCTCTATTTGGTCATTTATTCTTTCATGTTAGCATCCAAGGTCATGAGTGGAATATGACTAATAATATTTTATTCTTCTTTTTTATTACTGCTCTGGACAGCTAGAAATTGAAAAATGTAAGCAAATGTACTTGGTACATTGCTTTCAGTTTTTATATTTAGAAATTTAAATCAGTTGAAAACTACACTGTTTGAACTTTTCCATCGCTAGCACATCTTATGACTTGTTCTCTTTAAAAAATCCTAATTCATTTTGAGTGTGTGCGTGTGTATTTGTGTGACTCTGTCTGCATTTGCTCAATTAGCTGTCTTAACACCTTTCATTGTAATGAGACTAAATGCTAATGTTGTCATACTAGATTTTAATGTGAGGTAATGACCATAAATGGGATAATTATCCACATTACACTAAATATATTCCATTATAAGGTAATGGGGGCACAAATGGAAATAGGTTTACTTTAGTGCATTTATAGTTTGCATATATTTTGAGGTTCTTTTAGTTTAAGTTTCTATACCAAGTTTATCAGGGTTTATTTGTCTATCCTTGGTATAAAGGTAACATTCAAGCTGATGATATGTTAATGCATAAATCTGCTAATTTCAGTTTTTGTCTTATATCTTTAATTAAAATTTGCCTACAGTATATATACTGTCTACATCAACAGAATGGAGTCTGATATATATATAATACAGTGATACCAAGATTGTACTTGTTTTATATGTTCCTTGCAATTTGCAGTAACATATAGCTGGCATCTTGTTCAGCATACTGCTTATCTGATTATTTGTCTAAAAGTTTGCATTATTTAATTGTGTGTTATTGCAATATTTGTATGTATGTATGTATGTATGTATGTATGTTGGCAACACCATTTACCATTTTGCCATTAATAATTTTGTTATGATAGCCTTCTGTGCTCAGATGCTATAACACTCTATGCTATGCCTTTCTTTCTGTTTCTTTCTTGCCATTCCTTTTATTTATTTTTTAGTCTGCCTTTTCTTGTAGTCGTTTGCTTTGATTACTTGCTGGCCAGAGTTTTGTGGCACTTGCTATCAGTTTGCATATTCTGAATTTTCATTTGTTCTTTTCCATCTTCCCCATCAGCACTGACTGATTATATCTGTAACATTCCTTTAGCATTGTTGCCATGTCTGATTGCATTCACCAAGAACACTGATGTCACAGTAGTGACAGCCACACCTGCTCATGTAGAGGCTAATAATAATCCTATTAGTTAAGCAAGTAGGCCCACTGACAGACAGTCCCTTTCCAAAGGTGACTTGGGAGCAATGTCAGGTTAAATGACTTGCTCAAGATCACACAGTAGGCAAACAAGGCCTAAGGGAATCAAACCTTGTATCACAGGAACTATAGTTCACAACCTTAACCTCTGCATAAACAGCCAGACACCACATTAATCAGCATCCTTCCCAAACAGGCATCCCCCATGAGTCGTGAGAGCTAGTAGCAGGATTTCTTTGTCGTCAAAGCTTAAGTTATGCAGCCCACCTAACACCGCATCCTATGAACCTAATGACACCTGTGAAAGCATGAAAGCACCTGTGTGATGACGGAAATGTTATGATGCAGACTGTAGAAGTACAAGGTAACATACCTAGTCATAGGCATTACTACTTTTCATGGGATCGTGCGCTATACTGGTTGGACATGTTTGAGTGCAGATTTTGATGGTGAACCTGTTCATACAAAGGCACAGACACACTCTGCAGGGGACAGCTTCTCTAGTAGGTGCTACATGTGAGTAGTGTTCACACAGAGATACTTTATGAGTTACTGGATGAGTAAATTCTGTTAAAATTTAATATTATACACTGATACATTATACCATAATTTTCATTTTGCTCAAACGGTATTGATGTGGTCATCATTATCATCTCTGTTAACAGTTTTAGTTTTTATATAATTTGTTTGCTCTAAAAGTACTTTATCTTCACTGAAATTTCAAGAATTGATTAGTGGGAAATTACTGACCACATTTCAGAATATAAAAGACTGTTATCATCTGATATCTTTGTCCAGATCTTGGTATAAAGTGTATTGTCCTCTTCTTTCCATTTTGTTAATCTCAGCATCAAAATGTTTTATTGTTTCAGAACTAATTTAGGAAGAGAAAAAGTTTTCAAGCCTATGCATCTCTAATGCTTCATCAAAGACTGTCAAATATTCCAACTGTCAAGTCCATATGAACAAGGCATTGCTAATGAAGTAACATAAGAATCTTACCTTAGTTTCTTAGACTCTTGCCTATTTATCATAGACTCTTAAAGTTCCACATAAAACAGCTACCTTTCCAGTAATGACCTATTAACAGAATATGTAATTCTGCAGCAAAGTAGCAACTCAGTTCTCACTTCACTCCTCTTCACAGCCAAAGACTTCAACAAATACCTTATCATACACCAGCTTTATACTTCCGTCACTTTAAAAATCAAGATATTACAGAAATGCTACAAAAGATCTTTCTAGATGAACCTAATGGAGCCGAGAGCCCACATCTTTGGCTTATTATGTAACCATGGTCTACCACAACTTTAAACTAGTAATATCTCAAAATGGTATATGGATTGTATGGAAGACTGCTATAAAGAAGCTACTTCCCAAAATTCTAAATCCAGTAGATGCATCAGATTTTAGATTTAGTTTATCACCCCTAGGCAAAATCCTAGAAAACTTAATTTTAACCAACTCTGTGTCTACATGAAACAACGCAGACGGCTGTCCTCCCATCAACACATCTCCTGGACAGGTTGTAACACAAAACCAGCTATTTGGACATTAACAGATGATATCTTTTTAGATAAGGATAAAGTCAAATGGCTCTCTTGTAGCAGGCATACACAAACAAGTCATTGACTAGTTTAACTACATTTTAACTAATAAGCTACTCCAAGTCAAGAGTGGATTATCCCTTTCTCAACTTCCGCAAGGTGTACTCCAAGTGTCAGTTCTACCCCGCCTTTTGTTCTCCATGTTTATTGATAAGCTCTGTGCTGATCAACCTCCTATCAGAACTTTTATATACAGCTTACATGGTCATATAAAGAAGTGGCCCCTCCTCGAACAAAGTAAAGTACTTATGACTCATGCAATTCAATACACTGACATTATCTGTCCCATTTCTTTAATTCAGTAACATGGGCATTACTATTTCTCATGGGCTCATGTGCTAAATGAAGAGCAAATGGCTGGTGCATGGCAGAGTTTCTACTATAGGTTCACAACATTTTTAAAATTTCTGTCTCATCATAGTTGAACTTTTATTCTTAAGAATCAGCTGTACAGTACAGTGTCATGGCTTTATTCTCTAAGCTACAGAAAGTGGCATCCTGTTCCTTAATAGGCTTTGCAGCTATGCCAGTCAAATGCAGGCACAAATCAAAGTTCCTCATCAACAGCTTCCACTTTTCAGACAAACTGCCTTGCAGAGATTTTCTGAAAGCTGTAACTATAGCTTATCTTCAGAATGAATACATTTGCCCTACTTGACTATTAACATATTAACATTCTATAGCACTTGTCTGCTTATTCCACAAAATAAGAGATGGACATGAGATATTGTACTACCAGCTCTTTGACTTTACTACTGAGAGTGTACAGTGCTACAGGAATGAAGGCCAAATGATTCAATATTAATGAAAGAAACAGTAGGTCTATCATAAGTGCTACTGTCACGAAAATCACAATGAATTTGCATTCAGATTTTCATTACTGCTTTCTGTTAACTCATTCACTCCGGAGCAGCTCAGAAAAAGCTGCCTGCTTAATTCCACCATAGGAACAACAGTGCAGCCTGAGCTCATTTTCAGAAAATCCATTTGTAATACCATACAGAAAACAAATGTTCATAACTCTTTAACTATAAGAGCTAGACTAAAAATGTAAACGCAAAAGTTGTTCAACAGACACTGACCTTTCCAACAGTGTAAATGCTGATAGTGTATATCAAAGTCATTATTAAATATTTGGCAAGGAATGCTGATATTGTGCATATTTTTTACCTTTTTGGAAAAACAAAGCATAATATCTTTGTCAATGTACCATGCAGACCCATACAATTTGAATGTAATTTGTTAGTATGAATGTCAGCTTTAAAAATGATACCTTAACCATTACTGCGTGATGTTCCTTTCTTGAGAAATTCACAAAAATATGATTAATATATTATTTTTCATAATTGATAAATAAACAAAGCATAATATCTCATCACCTGTAACAGACAGAGCCTACATATCAGTGTAGAAGTTGTGCATCTGAATGTCAGCTTCAAAATGATGCATCATTTGTGTGATCACCATGCTCCCTTGCAAAAATATGGGAATAATAATGAAAAGCATTGTAAATGTATAATTTTCATAATCGTACAAGACTAAACAAACTGTGATATCTGTACATGTGTAGAGTGCACAGACACAGTTCTTTTACCATGTTGTAAGGAGTAACACTGCCTTCAAAATAAGGTATTAGTTGGCACACTGACATGCTCCCTTGCAAAGTTATTTACCAAAATATGAAAAAAAAAATCATAATTTCCATAACCTAATTCCAAATAAACTTTGATATCTGCACATATGTCCAACATACAGGCACAATTATTTTACCATGTTGGAACAAGCAATACTGTCTTCAAAATGAGGTATTACTTGGCACATTCAGATGCTCCCTTGCAAAGTTATCTACCAAAATATGAAAACAAATCATAATTTCCATAACCTAAGTTTGGAACAAACTTTGATATCTGCACATGAGTACAACATACAGGCACTATTCTTTTCCCATGTTAGAACTATCAATACTCTCTTCACAATGAGGTATTACATGGCACATTCAGATGCTCCGTTGTAAAGTTATTTACCAAAATATGAAAAAAAAAATCATAATTTTCATAACCCATGTCCAAAACAAACTTTGATATCTGCATATGAGTACAACATACAGACACAATTCCTTTACCATGTTAGAACTATCAATACTGTTTTCAAAATGAGGTCTTACTTAGCACATTTAAATAATCCCTTGCAAAGTTATTTACCAAAATATGAAAAAAAAATCATAATTTCCATAACCTAAGTCCTAAACAAACTTTGATATCTGCAAGTGTCCAACATACAGGCGCAATTATTGTACAATGTTGGAACCAGTAATACTGTCTTCAAAATCAGGTATTACTTGGCACATTCAGATGCTCCCTTGCAAAGTTATTTACCAAAATATGAAAAAAAAATCATAATTTCCATAACCTATGTCCGAAATAAACTTTGATATCTGCATATGTGTACAACATACAGGCACAATTCTTTTACCATGTTGGAACTACCAATACTGTCTTCAAAATGAGGTATTACTTGGCACACTGACATGCTTCCTTGCAAAGTTATTTACCAAATTATGAAAAACTCATAATTTCCATAACCTAAATCCTAACAAAACTGATACATGTACATGTGTACAGCATTCAGAAGCAGTTGTTTTACCATGTAGACACATATGATTGTAATTATACACATTCTTGGTGTTGCCAGCATACTGCTGAATGGGTACATGCAAAGAGAAAAAGCAAGGTAAGGACCACCACTCCACTAATGAACCCAGGACAGGCATGGGACAGTGGTAGGCAAGGCCATCTCATCTGTCCGATAGCTGTGCTGGCTACCCACTCAGACAGCCGATAACACTGCAGTCTCACGACCTCCTTCAGTGTCAGCAGTCTGCCTTACCTATGCCTTTTCTCTTTACATGTGTCCATTCAGCAATGGACCTAAGGGATCAATTTCTGTATTAGTAAACCCTTCCTGTCATCTAAACTCTACACATGCCTGATAAAATCAGACTAAAAAAGAAGTATTGCAGGATGGTCACTAACATATTAGAATGTACGTGGTAGCACTCTCCTAAAACAGTTGTTCTTTCTCAGCATCCTCACCAGCTCCTTACCACAGTTATTTGCCAAACTCAGATAAATATATTTTACACAACACATTAGTGTGGAGTGCAGAGGCATTCATTATCATTAAGTAGAAATACTGTATCATTATTATTCAGTCAAAATAGTATAACACTTGGATGTAACTAAGCCCTTCCTCCTACCACCTAATTTCCACCCATGACTGACAAAGCATGGAAACATGCCCAACTACTGAGTATAAGCAGAAGTACAGTAATACAAGCAGAAATGTCAAACTTATCTAGTTCATCCATGTAAGAATTAGTCACAAAAGTAATAAATCCAGTTATCGCATCTGACCATCACTCTGGTTACAATAAGACTCATCAGTTTTCCTCAGTGCACTATGTGCATATTGTTAACAGATAATAAAATATTCTTGAAAGCTGGATACATAAACAAAAAATTATAATAACCATCACTGAAACCTGAGCTATAGATAACCTATACTTGTTACACCGTATCTGTATTACGATCTTCAGCAGTCTGACCATATATGCACAAGCACTTCCCTGGTACACAAATTAATTTTTTCCCTACCAACATCTTCATTACTACATGTTATACACATGTCCATAAATGAAACATTCACCCAAATGACCCCTTCAGGAAAATGTTGAGATACGCACAATCACCAAAATTATATATATATATATATATATATATATATATATATATATATATACATATACATATGACCAATGTATATATGTGCAAGTACATTATGTACATACAACTATATCCATATATACACATATGCACAAATATATATATATATATATATATATATATATATATATATGTGTGTGTGTGTGTGTGTGTGTGTGTGTGTGTGTGTGTGTGTGTGTGTCTGTAGCAAGAAAAAAAATCAGGGGTTTAGGAGGGTAGGCAGTTGATTAAGAGGGGGGGGGTTGCTTGCAATGACACCAAGCAGAAAAAAAAACACAACGTGACTTGTGCATTCATCAAAGTGATAACAACTTCTACTTATGTGAATAACAGAGTCAGCAGCTGAGACTTTTCCCAGAAAAGTGATAATGACTCAGTGCCATATTGTAACTGCACGTACTGCTAATGTGATAATGACCTTCCTTTCATTACTGCAAAGGCATGCATGCTGAGACACAGGTGCTAATTGCTGCACATAACCTGTTGAGTAGGCATTCATTATATTACATTGTGCAGCTGTTATGTAACACAGACTCATTATCATCAGTAAGGAGAAGACCTGAGTCATTCAGTCAAATAGTATAACAGTTACATATTACTGAGCCCTTCCTCCCACCTAAATTCCACACATGACTGACAAAGCCAGGAGAAATGCACACAAAATATGGTAGTTCCATCCTGTCAGTAGTCACCTAGTGATAACCTTTATCCCACTGAGGCAGTATAATCACAAATAGAATACTACAAGCAGAAGTGATGCAACCCAACGTAATTTGCAGACTGACTTTCTATATGTCCCCAGTAACCCCTCCAGTTGTTTGCATTGTGTATGCACAAGCACCAAAATGGCTCAATAAACTATTTTGCCCAGTGGTCACTTCAGCAGTCAGACCATCTATGCACAAGCACTTCCCTGATACACAATTAATTATTTTCCCAAGCAACATCTTCATTAGTATGTCCAGGTATACATGCATCTAAATAAAATGTTTCACCAAACAAGCCTTCAGTAACATTTCCTAGTATGTACTACCACCAGCATGAACACTTCACCCAAGTAACCCCTTCAGTAGAATGTTGAGGATCGCACAATCACCAAACTTAAACACTTACCCAAACGAAATGCGTGTAACATTTCCTAGTATGTACAACCACCAAAATGAAGCATTCACCCAAGTGAGCCCTTCAATATAATGTATGCACAGGCACCAGAATGAAAGATTTTCCCTAAACAACCATGCAGTAAAACTTCCTCCTATGTACAAGCTACAACAGGAAAATCAACCAAAATATAATTTCTCTTGGATGGTTGAAAGGTTTGTGCAGTCATCAGTAAAATTATAAAAAATGGACGTAGGACATGTACTCTTCCTTTCTGCAAAATTTTAAGTCACCCCAATTCAGATCTCATTTATGACAGATTTGCTGTAGTAATCACCACTGGTGCAAAAATAACTCTTGGTGGGGTTGTTGCCTGTCACCTGACTGCACAAGATATTCCCATTCACAACAGCAACATGGATTTCTTACTCTGCTTAGATGTTTCTAAAAATTGCTGAACACCAAGACATGTTACCTAGTCTAGATATTGTGTCTTCTGATAGAAGACATACTTTACCAGTGATTCAGTACAACACAGCCAGCTCCCTGGATGACAAAATGGCCAGATGGATTAGCCAACCATGCAACATCTTTTCTGTGACACTAAAATGTTGGTGTATGCACAAGCACCAACATGAAGCATTTCCCTGAACTACCCTTCAGCAATAGCTCCTAGTGTCTGCAATCACCAACATAAAGTAGTCACACAAGCGACCCCACGTTTCATAAGCAATACAATGCATCTATGAGAAACACCATCTTGGTTACCTGTCTAAAAAGACAATAAAAAATAAATAAATAAATAAAAACATACAAAGAATTTGCCAGGCCAAATAAACGAGGCAAAGAAATCTCAACATTCTGCAAAAATATGTACAGCTGAGATGCCTCCAGCTCTCACGCACAGCAAATGCTTCTCATAAAGCAAGAAGGATTTGATGTCAATATCGCATCCAACTGACAACATCCGCTGGATAATGAAGAAAAGCAAGAGTGCAAGAAAATATAATAAATATATATATAAAACATTGCACTGTGTCAGCTAAAAAGAGCTGTGTGTAGTCTCTTAGAAGACAGGTCACAATATATGTCTTGAATCTGTACCCCAAATAATTTATATTTATATGCTGAACATATCATCAGAAGTAATAGGTTGGATGAATTGGAAGTTGGACTGAAAATAATAACAAAACCAGATATGCTATGCAGATACTCTCCAACGATGACAGGAATAGCTGGTCAAGAGAAAATCAACACTCACACCACACCACATGGAGCACATAAATTCCACCATAAAGATAGACAGCATATACAAAACACAGTACATGCTGATAAATTTCTTATAAACAGTTATGTCAAAAAGGATCATTATACATTATTATGTTCTGTAACAATTTGTGATCCTTTTTTAAATGTGTCTCTTGTGCCACCATGCTGTTCTTGCATTACATTATTCCTTCATCTCCATAAAAAAAATGGAATTTTTTGTGTGTCTGTGTGGAATGAATGATAACACTGAGTACAAGCAAACAAATGCAAGCGTGATGTTTCACCAACAGTCTCAAATAAAGAAAACATGCAAGCTATACTTTACTATATTGCTATTTGAAAGTGCAAGAGTTACTATGTCCTACTCAACACAGTAACTTCAGAGTTCAAAATCACAGGAAATATTTAAAACAACATTGCAGGACAGTCTCAAATAAAGAAAACATGTAAACTATACTTTACTATATTCCTATTTGAAAGTACAAGAGTTACTATGTCCTAAAAATGTACTTACAACAAGGCAAGTCCAGAAGGTGGTGATAAGTGGATGTAGTCAGATCAAAACACAAATACAAAACACAACAGTGTATAGCACTAGAGTCAAATGCTGAACCTAAAGCCATTTAATGAAGATCGCCTATTCTTTTCCACTATCAGACATGTGATTATACTACCATAGTATTTTCACGCAAAGTATTGCACTTGTTGTCAGTAACTTGGCCATGGTATCATAGACTGGTAGACAACTGATTACAATTCTGCTGGACAGCTCCATGAGCCTATGTTGTGACTGAAAGTGTTAGCAGACCAGTCCACTTACCAGTAATCAAAGATGCTGTCTACCATATCCCCAAAGAAGGCAGCATGTATGTTACAGATGCTGCTACTACTACATTATCCACAAGCACACTGCCTATAAGAATACTATGAAATAATCTTGTCCTCTCTGGCTGACAGTAACAGACTCTAGTCCATTAGACTAAGTACAAATGTATGAATACTACAACTTGAATCTAGCCACTATCAGAACACCTTGATTCAACATCTGCTATATGAAACCACTCATCTGCGCAAATAAAATGGGGAGTTTTTATAACCACTATTACAAAAATATTTGCATTCTACACCCACTAATTTAGCACATCCCTAACAAAACACAATATAAAGGAGCAAGAAGCACTTCAATACCTAGCGCTTAGGTGGGAAAAAACACAGCAGCTTCTCAGACACTAAATCTAAAATCAGTTTCTTAAACGTGGCAGAGGAACAAGATCAACTACATGTCTAACAATTCACCACAAAAATAAGACTACTTTAACCTAGGTTTTTGCTTCTGTTAATAGCACACAAACTGGTAAAGTGAACATAATACATGCTGTACACGGAAGTTCACACATTTTATTTAACCTCCTAAGCCAAACTATACATCCCTTACGTGCAGAACAATACAACGTGTACAACTTCTGATCTAAAAAATGACATGCAATTAACCTTCCAAAAGCATTAATTGGGTCATGATGACATATTTCAAGATGTCAACAGTTTCAAACACTAACAAATCAACTTCGGATTTGTGGTAGCATGCACTTACTTTTTTTAAATCAGACAAAAATTAAGATCGGCAGAAAACTACAGTAGCAATTCCATTACACTAAAATGCACCCTTCTGTAAAATCAAAAATTTTTTTTGCTTATTTCAAACTACACCACCATTAAAAGCACTTACTACCTATAAGCAACATTTCGCTGAAGATTAAGCTGGCCTACTACCGCCATACAGTCAAAAGGAGTTTCACTTACAAAAGGCTCCCCATCTAGAACAATTCATTGAATAAATGAAAGGATACCAACACCATGGTTTCATCTGCTTCTTCTTTTAACAGCAAAAATCACGGATCCTTGGCGCTCCACACTAGATGTTGAATCAAGGCACTCAAGAGAATGTTGAAGTGCTTTAAAGTGCTTTAATTTTCCTTTTTTTTGCTGTTTTAAGTAATTTGTATTTTCATTAATTTGTTTTCTTCTTTTTCCTTCCCATCGTGTACTATAAAAACAGGCCTGAAAATAACTCAATTTAGCATTGTTTCCTTTTCGCAGTACACATCTCCACAACATGTTAACCCCAGACTACATTACAGCCAGTACATTTGTTCTATGTTTCAATCAATTTGATCAGAAGGCCAGGACTATATTGATTCCTGTATTCTGTGAGAAAACATGGGCAGGTTCATAGCGTAGCTCATGCAGAATGACACATGGGAAATATTTATGTTTGGTATCGGACTATGTGGTCTTGTAGATGGGAAATTTAGATTTCTGAAACCTTTGCAAGTACTGCATTCACCATGCTTTTATACTAAACAATTGCCGGTCAGAAAAGCTAAACCGCACAGGTACGAACTCCAAGATCGTACAAAGTCAGAGAAGAGGGACAACACTAATCTGCAACGCTAATGAGGAGAAAAATGCTAATCTCACCTGTTGTCTATTCCCTGATTTGAAATGACACCAGCAATTTCACAAGCGACAAACAAAAAAGCAAACTTACCCTCATTTAGTTTTACATAACCTACTCTCCACTCACACACACACCTAACAATCATGTGCCCTTTGCTTGCTGCCTCACTATTTACAACTGCTCATAGTTTTACTTACAGATGCTCTTGTCTTGTGACTGCCCCTCAGCAAATCAAACTTCTTGACAGACAGCATAAGGGTCAAAGTATACAGTAATTTTAAAGTGAAATCCTACAAAACCAGAATGAGTATAACATTCAGTACAGGCAAAATTCAAAGAGTACAACCTGTGATTGTTTACACTAGGCATTTTTTCAACACTGAATGCATTGTGGAGGGCGGCGTAATAATTAGTGGTTCCTTTTCTTTTTTGGACACATCTCAACCACTAAGCAAGAAAGCTCGTTCATTGCAACTTTTCAACCTGCGCAATTTGGCTGCTGATTGAAATAAGCTATCTTACCGTAATGAGGACTTGTCCGCTGAAGTCAGGGTTTTGCCAAGAATACACTGGGATCTCCGTTGCAGCTTTTTGATGGTACCCGATAGATAATTCCACAGAATCCAGGAAAAAGGAAGGAAATATCTACTGTAGGACACTGTTTATTTGGACAGAACAGAGCGGGGGTGTTACGCAAGAGGTGACTCTCACTGGCTGCAACAGTTGCTGGATGAATAGCATACTAAATCGGCTTGCTGTTGACAAGCAATTACAGGCTGTGTTGCAAGCCGATTTTCTAGTAAAAGTCAAATATGATGACCATAAAACTCCATGCTGAAACTTAAGTTGACAAGGTAGCTGATAAAGTTCAGTTACTTTTTCAACTTAATTTTCAACAGTGTAGCTGTAATATGCCTGCAAAGTTACTTATGCTGAGAGAAGGCACTCGGATGTAACAGCATGTAATTACTACCGTCTCACAGCGTGCTCGGTGTTAAGCACAGAGGCGCCATGAGACGGTAGTCGGGGTTAATGAGTTAAATACAGTACCTCCTGAAATTACCAGTAACAACTTAATAATGTTATGGACGTGTGCTTAGGTAGCTATGCATGCCATCTAATCTTGAACCTCATCTTGTATGGCAGTGGACGTTCATAACTCCTTGAATATTCCAAGGATTGCTAGCATAGACTCACAGATATGGTATTACAGTTGCTGTGGATGAGGATTGGGTGTTGACATAATGTGTGGTATTTGATAATAGTCTTCATAAAATAAAAAAACTCCTCACGTCTAATTTAAAAGTGAGATAAATAATATAGATGAGCATGCACAGCTGCTGTTGTCTGAAATTCAGTTTTCTTGTGAATTATGAAACATGGTAGTGAAATATGTGAGATCTGCCTCTATGACAAACAAACCAATTTTACTTCTGCTGTTCCCTTCCCCCTAAAAACGTCCCATTTTACTTTTTTCACGTCCCCACTTACGCCATACATGCCTGCCTCTCTACTGATCTCAGGCCTTCTCTTTCTCCATTTCATTTTGAAGAAAGTTTCATTATAACTTAAAAACTCAACCATTTAACTTGACCGATGACCTCACTTAATAGGCTGTCCATTACTATTTCTAGATTGTATTTCACTGCTGGGTTCTTATTGATAATTTAATGTTTTCATGTTTCTGTACTTAGAGCTGCAAACACATTAATAAACTTAGCCTATTAAGCACACCCTTCTAGTGCTGTTTCAGCATGGCTTTACCAACCTCCCTTATGTGTAAGAGTTCAATATCACATGATTATTGATCAGCTCATGTGGGCCTCACATCCTTTATGACTGAATACTCACTCTACACAAGACCCTTACAGCCATTCATTGAAAACCGTCATTCTTTTTTTCATGACACTGCCTGCATGTTGGCATTACATCTGAAAATGTTATCAAACATTATAATTTACTGCACAATTCTCCCTGCTTCTGGGTTTTTGGTTTGCCACTTCCACAGATTTCTTTGCATGATAACATATGGCCTGCTCATTTCCTCACTAGCTACCATTTGGTAGGATTGCCTCAGATTATAGAAAGTCACTATTTATGCTATTTCAGCTATGGAAAGCTTTGCCCTTCATCTTCTGACACCATTTAACTCGTCGTGATATGAAAGTACTCATATGACATGCTACATGCAATGCAGTTATGTAGAAGTAATAATGCTGAAGCTGCTGTAGCTGGTGCGAATTAGACGTGTTTTAATTAGAACTTCATACTTCTGATATATAACACTTATGCATGCTACAGCACAATAAGTACTGCAGTTGTATGCTTGGAAGAAAATCACACAAGAGAGAAACTGAAATACAGCTTTCTAATGCTGACAGAAAAAAAAATGCTCACAATCTCTGTCATTATTGTAATAACTCAAAGTAACATAATAATATTGGCTCATAATGGCTTATAATGACATTTGACTCTTAATGGTTCATATTAATCTATAATAAAGTGGTTTGTAATGACTTGTAATGTCATATAATAACTAATAATGACAGAAAATAAAAGACAGAAAATGCTTAAAGACAGATGTCTGTTTCCAAGGTTTGTAAAAAAGAGGCCTATTTGCTCAGTGACATAAGAATGACTCAAGGCTGGAAATTGCAAACTAGTCAAGAAAAAGGGAAAAGTTTGACTTTCAAAGTATTATAAAAAAAAAAATGAACAGGTAATGATCACATGGCATTACCTTATTCTGACTTCCATAACGTGAGAAACGATGATGTATATAAGGGAGGCAGAAGAGTGTCATGAAATATTAAAATAAATTCTTCTAGTGATAACTTTGCACTGCATTTTACCATAGGTAGGAGCGTCAGATAAAATGAAAATTATGAGGTAGAAGAATGCTCATATAGGTCCAGTAACTTATGCAGCAGCTATAGTAATAAAACAAAGAACTCTGAAACATGTTGTTAGATTGATTACCAATGAACTTAAGGTACAATGTGAATTAAGATATTATAACTATTGTAGAGTTATAGTACTTGTCTAAAATGCAGTTTCATTGAATGAAACTGCCGGGTTCAGGGAATTCTTCTTTTCCCATGGTGCATCATCTCTGGAGTTGATTATTTTAGCAATAACCCATGCCTGGGTGTGGGTAATGCTGGATTTACCCACGGTTGGAGTGGTTTGGTCACGAGGGTGAAGCCCGAGTGGCCAAACAAAGACAACTGTGGGTAAATCCAGCATTACCCACACCCAGAAGTGGGTTATTGCTATTATACAATGACATTATTTATGTTGGTAAACCGTTACAACAGTGCTTTTTTTTTAAGCTTTCTTGCTATGTTAAACTCCATCTTGCTTTCTCCGTTGCTTTATTTAAAGCTGTCTCACTATGTTAAACTCCTTTAACATAGCGAGACACTTTCTAAGCAATGGAGATCTTGCTTTCTCCGTTGCTTTATTTAAAGCTGTCTCACTATTTTAAACTCCTTTAACATAGCGAGACACTTTCCAAAAAGCAACGGAGGTCTTGCTTTCTCTGTTGCTGTAAGAAAAAAGAAAAAAGACTCGTACTAATGGAAAAAGTCCAGGCAACTGGACCTTTTTCCATTAGTATAAGTCTGATTTACAATGTGCACGCTAACCAATCAGCGTGCACATTTTGGAATATTAATGGGGGGGTCGTTGTATAATAAGACTGTTGGCATGGCCTGCAGGCATGTGTGGTAGGTGCCCCAGGGAGAAAAGCCAACTGAAAAAGTCAATCAATCCTTTTGCTTTCAATTCATTTACTTTTTCCGAAGTTAGATTTTGCTACATGTTCATCAGACCATAAATCAGGAATGGAACGCATCTGTATCTGCTCTATTAAACATTCCTAAATATCTGGAAGACTTAAGCAGACAAAAGACTCAGCATATTTATAATGACAGCTGGCTCATTATCTTGTTTTGCAGGGTAAAAATATAAAAAACATCAAACAGCTTGTGGTCTGTGAACATGTTTCCTCTGTGGGATGCAACCAAGGTGCACCAGGAGAAAACCAACCTGTAGCACATTGACTAAATTAAAGGTATGGTGACCAAATGGCTGTGGACAGGGTGAGAGATAAAAACAAGACTTTAGTTTCACACCTTGCTAAAAAAATGCTGGGATTTATGTGCATTAGTGCATTGTTCATCACTTTCTAACAATCAACTGCATGTATAAAAAACAGATAAAGAAATGGATAAAAACAACGGTTAGATAATCCTTCAAGATTTCATACAATTTCACATCCCTCAATTTTAAAACACTGTTGATTGACATGTAATTATTAGATTCTGGCTCCAGTGTGACATTTAATGAATGCTGTCTAAGCATGTCCTCATGTTCAAGCATATTTTTCCAAATGCTTACTCAAATTAATTTTGGCACCCTTTCTAAAAAAAGTCTTCTGAACTTAGCACATAGCATTCAGTGCCTATTAAAACACTTTTTTAAATCTGTTTGTTTAATGTTATATACATGCTCATATATTCTTTGGCAAAGATGTCTGTTTTGTCTACATAGAAAACTTCACGAGACACAGGTCACCAAATAGATAACACCTCTAGTGTTATAGTTGTAATGCTCACTACAATATAAAGTTCTTGGGTACTAATATATATATATATATATATATATATATATATATATATATATATGTTTGTTTCTTTCGGCTTTTCCTGGTTAGGGGTCGCCACAGCGGAACTCCAGTCCGCTAATGATTGGTAGTGGATTTTTACGTACCGGGTTACCAGCCCAGACGCACAACCTTCAACGAAGGCACACCCCATTCACGTATGCCTCCACACAGAAGACGCTCTAGCTGAGAATTGAAAGGGACAACGTCTTGCTATGAGGCGGCAATGCTACAGAAGCACCACCACCGCAGTAATATATATATATATATATATATATATATATATATATATATATATATATATATATATATATGTGTGTGTGTGTGTGTGTGTGTGTGTGTGTGTGTGTTGTTTTTAGTTGCTGTGTTTGTAATATTGTAATATTTATATTATTATAACATAGT
This sequence comes from Protopterus annectens, assembly GCF_019279795.1. Classification (NCBI taxonomy): domain Eukaryota; kingdom Metazoa; phylum Chordata; order Ceratodontiformes; family Protopteridae; genus Protopterus; species Protopterus annectens. Next base: position 257,814,978 of record NC_056725.1, read on the forward strand.
TTGTATAGTCCTGTAACTTGTCTTTTAATTTATATGCAGTTAATTCACGTTGTAATTTTATTTGTTCTGAAGAAGTCAACAATGCATTGACAATGAATTGAAGTGTTAATAATAAACTTTTTTTGGTTTGGTTACTAGTAAGAGTTTATGTTTTGCATCAGTGGGACTTTACTTTTATGTTTTTGTCATATATTGCTAAACTTGAAAGGATAAACATAATGTAACATAGTCATTATCATTAATGTATCACAACATCATCATCATTTTAATAGCAGATAAGGATTAGATTTCACGTTTAGATATTTTATTTTACATTGATGATGCTTCCCTTTGTAAATTCTAGTGCTTTCTGTTGTTGCCAACTTTTTATGCTCTTCTTACATCTGTAGATCAGCTAACAGGAGATCTTTCAGGATGCCCTGATTTTTGTTGCTGCCATTTGCAGTGTCTTTCACAAGTCGTTGGTATAAAGATGAATTGTTCCAAATGTTTTGCATAAAATTTCAGTTGCTATGTTTATACCACTCTTCCAGTTTTGTAAAGTTCCATTTTATGGTTTCTACACCTTCATTTGTTTCAGTCATATTACAAATCATGGTGTCATCGC
>NC_056725.1:257820584-257898084 GCF_019279795.1 Protopterus annectens
TCTGTGAAGGCATACCCCTGCATACTAAAACCAATAAATCTAGTGAAAGCAGCTAACCTTCTTCCAACTGAGATGTGGAATACTCTCACCTTGTGTATACAACTTACTTTTCCCAACAGTATAACTTCATCTCTTGGTTTAAAGAGCATCTTTGATCTTGTACATCTTGACATTGGCACTCCTTCCTGTGCATGTTCCTGACAAATAACTGATGCAGTAATATTCCCTTCCAAGACAGTTGTAATTAAGGATAAGGATATGCACCCCCTCACCAAGAAAATATTTCTATTCTACAGTACAGAAAGCTGTTTTCCCATATGGCCTTTGGAGCTGTAAAAAATATTAAGAAGCATGCGTAAAACACATACATTTGCAATGTAGAAAAATAATGTTCGAGTGGACTGGACAGATAGTTGTAATACATCTCAGTTGCTCTTACTGTCTTCCCACAGGTAAAAAGGTCAGGATGGAGACTCTGCAGATTTGTATCCCAAAGGCTACCTCATTTATGAAATAAACTTTCCATCTTCATAAAACAAAGCCCGTCCCTTGCTCTCTTGAAAAATAATTTGGATAAATAGATGAGAACCATAAAGTCAGTCCTGGAGTTCTGCCCATGTTCCTTATGGACGGAGACAGTCTGTAAAATGACTCAGGGCTCCAACACCCAAAGATCCAATACCTTATGCTACCCCATCCCATATCCAGGGAATTAAGATATAATATTGTCATATCCTGAATATTATTGGCTAGGCTTATAAAGGCTCTTATGCCATTAGCCTAGTGATCACCAATGAACCTATGAGTCTATTCTCTCTTCCCAATCTTTTCTGGCCTCCTCTGATTGATTCTTACAGTTATCATGCAATATTTTATACGTCCTACTAATTAACCCCTTCAACAGCAGTTTCTGTTTTAGAATCAACTAAAAATTCTAGCAGAGGAGATCTTTCACTTAAAACGTCCATATTTGTTTCTTTTTATCTATGCTTGGATATCACTCTCTAGTAAGGAAGGCAGTCTTTAACCTGCAGTTCAAACTTGTCGGCCTCATTCCACTTTATGACCTTTCTCTCTTTAATTACTTGTTCCCAAAAGCTTCATTCCTTTACCAGTTTTCTTTAGTAAATTCCATCCCCCTTTAGGCTAATTTCTATACCCCCTACTTGCAGTAATCCCTTCTGGAAAAATCCCCTTTCTCCATTCCCATGTTGGCTTACATCTTAGACTATGTTATGCAACTTTAAGAATATAATATTCTGTATGGTTGTTGTTACTCTCTTTAAATATCTGCATCCAAAGTCCCACTCTTACCTTATTTCTTTACCACCCCCACTTCATCATCATCCTTTTCCACTTTGAATTATCTTCTGCTTATGTTACATATATGAGGTGTAAAATATCCCTTTAAATCAGGTAAAACTAAACCACTTTGTTCTAGAAAGATCAACCTATCTAACCTAACTCTTGCTCTCTTCTCCTTCCAGATAAATTCCTTCAACTCTTTATGAATTATTGCTCACAACTTCTCCACAATTGATAAAATCATGCCTGCCTTGTATATAAAATTTAAGAGACTAAAACCATTTGCTACAGATCACCCTCCATAACCCAGGACCACCACTCTGCCTTTCTGGAGACACTGGAAAAAATGAAGGTCCTACCGAACATCCTGATATTGGGCGATTTCAATTATCCTACCATTAACTGGGAAAACTACTTGAGTACAAACTCCCAGGCTCAGCGCTTCCTGGAATTTATCAACTTAAATGCCTTGGATCAGCTGGTAACCTCCCCTACCAAAGGTGAAAACATATTGGACCTGGTCATCACCAACATGGGTGACAGGTGTTCCGCACCGGAGGTCAACCTGTCACTGGTTAGATCAGACCATAAACTAATCACTCTGGATATCCACACCCCACCACCACCCCCAACCAAGGAAACCACAGTGAAAAACTTTTCTAAAGCAAATTTCACCTTACTTAAGACAGAGGTGGTAAGTTTCACAGCCCTCATGCTAAAGGATAATGCTGTCCAAGATGCAGAATCCTTTACAAATGCACTCTATGAGCAAAACCAAGACTCACTCCCCTAAGAGAAGGAAACCAGTCTGGTGTACCCCTGCCATAAACAGGTTATACAATAAAAGGAGGAAACTAGTTCAGAAAAAAAGCAAATCCCAAGAAGGAAAGACATCCCTGATCAGTATCACTAAGAAACTAAGGTCCCTCATAAAATCATCCAAGGCTAACTTCGAAAGAAAAATAGCCAAGGATTCAAAAGATAACCATAAAGCCTTCTTTAGCTATGCCAAGAATCTAAGTGGCAACTCACAGATATGCTCTGAGCTAGTGCAAAATAGCACAAAATATACTGAACCTACTGATATTGCCAACATCCTGTCAGATAGATTCATTGCAAACTTCACCCCCCTCTCACTTCCAAAAGGGCCCACAACAATATCAGAAAAGTGTAGTGTCCTGGAAATCACAGACGCGCAGGTGAAAACAGCCCTTTCAGAAGCCAAAAACACAGCGTCAGTGGGACCAGATGGTGTCCAAGGATGCGTCTTGCATGAACTACAGAACAAACTAACCCCTCACCTAAACACACTGTTCAGCCTCAGCCTCTCCACAGGCTACGTGCCCATAGAATGGCGTACAGCAATGGTATTCTGCTCCACAAAGGAGGGGCCACAACTGGCCCTGGTAACTAGCGCCCCATAAGCCTGACTAGCCTGGTCTGCAAGGCTATGGAGCGCATCTTCATGGAACTCATTAACAAAGACATTGGGAACTTCCAAACACTTGACCGACCCAGTTCAGTATTGTTAAGGGCAGATCATGCTTACTAAACCTGGTTGACTTCTTTGAGACAGTCACCAAGGCCATAGATGAGGGAAAGGTGGTTCACGCAGCCCACCTTGACCTCGCCAAGGTGTTCAACATCATTCCTCACTCAGGTATTATAGAAAAACTCACCAGCCTGAACATGAACCTCTACGTCACAAGATGGGTTGCCAACTGGCTTACAGACAGAACTCACACGGTAAGAATAGCAGGCTCCAGGTCCGACTCTAAACCAGTCACAAGAGGTGTCCCACAAGGCTCGGTTCTGGGACCCCTACTGTTTGGCATGTACTTCTCAGAAGTACAGGCAAACACATGAGAACTATGGCTAACTAAGTTCACTGATGACTGCAAACTGGGAGCCATAATTGACTCTGCGGCTAACACGGACATCCTCCAAAAAGGCCTTACTGAGATGGACATTTGGTGTCTAAGTCATGGCCTCAAACTAAATGCCAAAAAATGCATAGTCGTGCCATTTGGGAAAAACAAAACACCCACAAATTACCACATATTTGGCAGCACCCTTAATACAGAAGAGGTAATAAGACATCTGGGGACCCAGGTAGATAATAATCTCTCCTTTGACAATCATGTTGCCAAAGTAGTTAAGAAATCCTTCTATGTGGCCCATCTAATTACTAAAGGGTTCGCATCTAGAAATAAAGAGGTTATAGTGCCCCTCTACTCGTCACTCATCAGACCCATCATAGAGTACAATGCCCCATTTGGGATGTACCTCACAAGACACTTCCAACAGCTGGAAAGACCACAAAAGTACCTCACCAAGAGGATTACTGGCCTCAAACATATGTCCTATGCAGACCAACTGATAAAACTCCGGCTGTACTCAGTGGCATATCGCTTACTCAGAGGTGATCTCTGCCTGACTTACAAAGCCATGTCCAACTCAGAATTGATGGACACGCTCCACCTAAAGAAATTCAAGTCACTGCGAGCCACATGCTCTAGTGAGCTAAACCTCACCACAACAATAAATAGAACATGCTGGAGGGATAGATTCCTATCACAGAGACTCCCCATGCTTTGGAACAAAATTCCTGTCTACATTAGGAAGAGCCCCTCACTAACACTCTTCAAGAGAAACCTTGACAAGTGGATGGGTAACAGAAAATACACCCCTGGGATCACTTCATTAGCTCTGCATGACAGAGGCTCAGTTAATTAATCAATGGGGCGGCGAAAGCCGACACACTTTGGCTAGGATTATAAATGCCTGCATATAAATCTATGTTACTTAAATATTATTATTGTCACTTTGAATAGTATAATTATGCACATCTTTTGGAAAAAAAATATATGTATATTTTTGAGTTTTTAATTCATTTTTGAAACAATGGCTACTTTTTTGTTACTTTTTTAATTTCTGCATGTTTTCCTGGAGCTTTTCTCCCCTGGCTTCTACTGAAAATGGACATGTATCCAGTTAGACTAGCCCGGTCAACAAATGTAAAATAAAATAAATAAAAAATAAATAAATGCCCTTGGGCAGATAGCCTAGTACCTACCTATGAACCTATGAACTATCCATATCAATAAACAAGAGCTTCCAGTTTCTCAGTTTGTGTATTATCTTTTGGTTAGTCTTTTCCCACATATCCTTAGCTTCCACAACAGAAGATTTTTAATACATATTCCTAAATACTTCATCTTATTGTGCCCTCATTAGTCATGTTCTTCCAAGTCAGGAATAGATCCTGTTTTAATTGTCTCGTCATCTAACTATAAAACCACTGGACCCCACCATGTAAAATAAAAAAAAAAAAACAAAGAACTAAAACATTAGTATATCTTCAGCAATAATAAGCAAAAAAGGCCCCTATCTCCCCTCTACACATATGTGCACAGTCATGTAAAAATACACACATGTATATACACACATATTTACATCCTGCAACATGCAAATTGGAAGTAAACCATTAAAATAAATGCCCAGCTACAGAACTATAATGTAATCAATAAAACAATAATTTTCAATGCCAAATGCTGACTTTCAGGATATTGGTAATTTGTCATTAAAAAGTAATGGTACTGTGTGCTTTGAATAGCATATTAACTATTATTGTCAATGGAAAATGTATTATGGCATAACTAGGAATGGCACAACAGAAGAAATAAATAATAGATAAAAAAGTTGTTATGCATAATTAGATATTGTGTGATGAGCATGGATGTTATTCTGCATTGTACTTTATAGTAACAGAAAAGGAGTCTTTTAAAATGATTGTGGAAAGTTACATTTGGCAATGGAGTTGTTTTCCAAGTACAGAGAGAGGGAGAGAGTATTTTAAAACAATAGTATAAATTACTATTTGACATTGTAGGTAAATAAAGGTGAAAATCAAATGACAAGCACTGTGCATCCATGTAGACTGCCAAAATTACCTTACAGCAGACTTAGTTAAGGAAATAATAATACCCAGAATGCTCTTTAGAATGTTCACTACTTGCATTTATTATTAATGTCACCTTCTTGAACTTTTCTTTCTTTAGAAAACCATGCACGTTCCAGAAGTTATTTTGAGTCTTGATATTAGGTTTGTAATGTATGTGGCATAGTTTTGGATTGTGACCTTTAATACCATTTTAATATACTGACAATTCTGTGTATTGTATTTTTATATGCACTTTTTCCTCCAGAATGTACATGAGACTTAAGCAGGTTTAACATTTCTTCTCAAGTTCATTGTTTTACCATTTAATACTGAATCACTCAGATGCTCAGTCATGACATCTATGAATTAATTATTGAAAAACAGATTGTGCATCTTTCCTTTCTACATAACTGTATTATATAACTTGAACCTCTTTATACTTTAGCTACTGACAGTTCATTTGTATGGTAATACGACTGAATCATATTTGGCAATACACACATCTGTATATAGAACCTGTTACATAGCACAAGGGCAGAGTTCACATTCAGCTACTTTTGTGTCTGTGAGGAAGTTGTGCACTTTTTTTCTAGTGTTTTGAATGGTATTCTTTATGGTATGGTCTGTGTTTTGCTGGTCAAGTGCATTTTTCACACATCTTTAGTAGTCATGGTGGCACAATAATTCTTTAAATATTTATACAGCTGGCTACTGTTTTGGGTCAGTATACTATCAGTTTAATAACATTATTAAATATTGTTATGGCCAGGCCTCATGAAAGCCTACACTTCACAATAACCAAGTGTGTGTGACAAGCAGCGATGAGCACACCATTTGGTATTCATTAAACAGCTCTACATGTTGTGCCTGGATGGAAAACAAGGGTAAGCAGCAGAATATGCTAATGAATAAATAAATAAGTGAATTACATGTTAATGAAACAATTCAACACGGAGGAGTGATTTAGGAAGGTATAAAACCAATGCGTAATAACCTTGCTCTCTTTGGTCTCAGTTCCAATACTCTGGAATACAGCCACAAACACACTTGGAAAAATAGATGTTAGGAGTTACAACTGCTATCATTAGTCTGTATGTGCAATCAACACAAACACAATTAGAAAAAAAGATGTTAAGAGTTACAACTGCTATCATTAGTCTGTATGTGCAATCAACATAAATCAGAGTTCTGCTGCAGCAGCCAGACCTCATCCTGTAAGGAGAGGAGTGTTCAGACCACATTTAACATATTATAGACTTTATGATGCTGAAATATTAGAGTACTACATGGTGGACAGGGACACCTTAGAGCAAAATGGAAACAGCTGCTGCTGTCACTTGATGCCCTGGGGAAATCATGGAGAACTCATCCCAGTAAAAATCAAGGCATGTGAAGCATTATGTATACTAGATACAGGCACTTTTCAGGGACTCACAGGGAATATATTAGGGGTGTCACTAGCCTCAGCCTCAAGATTATTACACTAATTGTTCAGTTCAATACTGCAATGTGTAAGCGAACATATCTGGCTTCAGTGTACCCCAGTGGAGAGGGCTACCACCATGCAGTATTTCTATGCTGTAGCCTATTTCTCTGAGATTTTGAGGGTCATAGACTGCACATATATTAAAATAAAAGTCTCACCTGGTGTTCAGGGAAGGAGGTATAGCAACAGAAATGGGTATTACTACATCAGCTGTCAGGTGATCTGTAACGCCCAGGAGATCATCTATAATATGTGCGCAGGTAACCCTGGCAGTTTCCATGACTCCCACATATGGCATGCATGTGACCTGTATCTAAGGTTTTCTAGGAGGTGACATTCCACAAGGGCATCTACTGGGAGAATCAGGTTATGCACTGGAACCATGGCTCATTACACCCATGAGACACCCACACAATCCACGTTAGCAAGGTTGCACTGATGCACACATTCAAACTAGAAATATTACAGAGTGTGTTTTGGCTTGCTTCTATTACTTTTCTGATTCTAGATATATCTGGTGGTGCTTTCCAGTATGACCCAACTACTTCCACCAAAATACTAACAGCCTGTGCCATGATACATAATATTTTTGCTAAGAAATAGTTGCAGCAAGAAGAATAAGGATGAGGAACACAGTTGCCAATACCACATGCAGGACCAGCAAAGCCAGCTGACACAGATGAGGAGTCAGATGAAGAACTAGCAGCTGGGGTTGATCTTGGCAGATGTAAGCATGGACAGTATGCTATGGAAAGAGGTAAAGAATAGTGCACACACTCAATACTTAAGTGAAAATTTAAAAGCTAAACACATACAAACAGTAACAGTCATGCATGCAAAATTAACAGCCTTTACTTACCCATGTGATGATTGTGTTTTGTGAGTATCAGACAAAGTCAATCCCATAACAGACAACATAACAGCAGCATTAACCAAGGTAAGTGATGCACCTGTAATGAAGAGATAAACGATTACCCTCATATGCAAGTAGTATACATCACAAAGAAAAAACACTACTCGACTTTACATGAATGTCAGCAACATTACTAATATATGCAATATAAATAGTAATCTATTAAAAGGCATATAAAAAGGCTTGTCACAGTACATGTCATACAGCTTGTACTCCAAGTCAAAGCAGGCCAATGTCAAAACAATTCCCACAATGTTAACTCAAATTTCACAGTCATCCACATAGGTACATAGATTCATAGGTTAATAGGTACAGCGTCCTGGCCAGCAGATGACGTACTAGGACTACCATGAATGCTAAGGACGTCCATGAGCAAGCATGGGTACACATCCTTAAAAATAGAAAATATAGCATTAATATTCAAGCCAAAATTAGGAATATTCCATCCAAAAGAGTAATAAAACAATACTGACCAAAGACATATGCTTGACCTACCCAATACAGTGCATTGTACATAAAAGTTGCCCAACTTAAACGCCCCAACAATGACCAGAGCAATCTCAGCATCATCTGCACAATTCATAATAGGACTGTATTACTACTAACACTACTACAAATACAATGAACATTACAGTCTAATTAACAATCAGATGAACTTCAGCAAAATAACAAAAAATTGTAAGTGATTAGAATAGTTTTGATGAAAGCAAGAATCTGAGTAAGCAATTATTAGCTATCCACACTGTACATCAGATACAGGCAATCCCAAGTCACAAAGAAAGGTGCAAAGAGAAGGGCACAGTCATCATCATATATACAGGGTTGGGGGTGGAGTTTACAGGCTGGGTAGCCCGACACCAAAGAAATGTACCTGTGTGTGCGTGTGTGTGGGGGGTATGTGAAATATCAAGTTATAGCAAATGTACAATGTCAGGGACAGTAGCAAAAGATGCATATATGTGTGTTTGTGTGTGTGTGTGTGTGTGTGTGTGTGTGTGTGTGTGTGTGTGTGTGTGTGTGTGTGTGTGTGTGTGTGTGTGTGTGAAATTATATAACCAAGATGAGCTGTACAGTGCGTGAGCATTCAGGAACACAGTCAAAGCACTTGTGCTAGCACTGTTCTCTGCCATCCTGGACAAGTGTGAGACATGCATGGTAGAGGATTCAGTTCACCTTACCACCCTTGACCACATGAACTCCTTCTGCTAGGAGTTGCTCTGTTAGTTCCATGACCTTGGCTACAAGTCAGGGTGCTATCTGAATGTGAACAATATCTGCAGGGTGAGCTCTCATCCTGACTACATTCATGACTATAACCACATGATACACCTCATTCACTGTCAGAGCAGTGGAAGTAGTGCCACTATGGGAGGGAAATTTGGCACAGCCATGGCATTTTAAACCTGACGATGTAGTGGCTCTTTGGCCAATATTATACTGACTCTTCCTAGCAGATGTTCCATTACAGATGCTGCATGATCCAGTGTGTCATTCAGCCAGTCCAAGGACTGACCCACATAGTTTAGGCAGTCCTACATGTCAAAATGCACAACATGCACTGCTCTGACTATCTCTTCTGAGGCCCTGGTGGAACGTGCCTGTGCCTTCACCAGACCCTCACACATACACTGGATGGAACTTACTGATACACCACTCCATCAACTATCAGGTGGCTTGTAATGCACTATGTGCAATCTACAACTTGTCTGTAGTTTACCCAGGCAGCACCCATGACTCTTACATATGGCATACATACCAACAATATCAGTGGCTTGTGTGAGGCAGTTTTCCTCTGAGGGAAAATATTGCTAATACCAGATATGTCCTGGTGCCATGGTTGAAGACACCCAACAGAAATCCACACACCATGATAGGCAATGTCTACAACAATTCCCTGCAACAATCTTGGTTTATTGTTGATATCTTTGGCATGCTGAAAGCCCATTTTTTGCTACCTGGATGTATCCAGTGGTGCTTTGCAATATGACCCTGGCACATGTACTAAGATATTTTCTGACTGTGTTATGTTACATAATGTATTGTTGAGGAAAGAGTTGCAGGAAGGGGTATGGATGCAGCCTTTGATTACTAGGAACATCCATATAGTAAAAGCTCCTTTTCAGCAGAGGCCTGGGATAAAAAGTTGTGATTTACATACTTTCATATAGGGAATTACCATCAGCTAGTAATAAAAATATACTACAAAACACTGAACTATGTACAGTTTAACAGCTGATTGCCCTATTAAATACACTATGCAATATTAACTGCATGCTAAAGTTACAAATACCTAAAGAATATTCAACATTATTCACAAATAGGGCTCAGGTCCATAAAACGTGCAACCCTTGCATAATTTTTCTTGTGACTATGTAACATTTTCATCAGGGCCGGATCTGAGAATGCCATGTAGGTCAGGCATAAGACCACTCTCAATAACCAATATGAGATGGAGTAAAGGGATAGGGCCTTTAGTCTGTCTGCATAAGACATGTATCTTACTCTTTGTATTTTTCAGTGAGAAACATCTGGGGCCGCTGTAGTTGGTGTAAGTGCCTGGTTAGGTACATGCAGAAGGGAGCATTGTACTCGATTATGAGCCTGATAAGGGCTGGGTACTATGACACCATGACTTCCTTTGATATTGATGCCATGCCTTTACTTATACATTTAGCCACACAGAAGGATTTCCTCACTACTGTTGCTACCTGGTAGTCAAAATTTTGGTTGCTATATATTTGTGTTCCTAGGTCTCTCACCACTGGGTCTACTTTTATTGGTGTGCCATCAATATTAGAATTTGTAGGGATATCTGATTTACTGAAGTGCATAACTATGCATTTTTAGCATTTAGTCTCAGACCATGGTTTTGGCACCAGTTGTTTCTCATTTTAGGCCTACTTGTAGGATGTCAACATCATTTGGGGATTCAATGATTGCTTACAGCTTACAGTTGTCAGCAACTTGGTGAGCCAGAGGCCATCAACATTGATCTTCACTTCAGGGAAGTGCAGTATATACCAAACAGGAGTGGTCCCAACATTGAGCTCTGGGAGACACCACTAGTAATAGGTTTCTTATCGGAAGTGGATTCATCTATCTAGACAACATGTGTCCTGTCAGTGAGCTAGTGGGATGTCCATGTGATAATGTAGGGGTTTATGCCTAACTCAGTAAGTTTATCTGTGTTCCCCAAGTGGGGGATTGTGTCAAAAGTTTTGGCAAGGTCTAGATCAGTGGGGTGTACTGTTTTACCCACATCTATGTTCCTGGTGACTTTCTCAAAGAAGTCCACCAAATTGAGCAGGCAAGATCTTCCTTTGAAAAAAAACAAATCGGGTCTGGTCTAGTTTTTGGAGAGTTCCTATGTCATTAATGATCAGGTACATGATAATTCTCTCCATGGCCTTGCAGATAAGACTGGTAAAGCTTATGAGTCTGTAGTTTTCTGGGTCAGTTGATGGGCTCCCTTATGTAGAGAGATTACTGTTGCAGTCTTCCATTCCTCTGGGACAAAGCCCATCAAGAGGCTGTAATTAAGAGGGGTTTCTAGTGGCCCTGATAGATGCTGTTTTAAGCTATTTAAGAAGCATCCTAGAATGTTGTTGGGACCCATGAAGGCTGTGTTTTTAGCTTTAGTGAGTGCAGTAAGGACCTATATTCTCCAAGGTGAGGTATGCTTCCCAGGAGTACAGTTTTTTTATTTAAACTCGTAGCATTGACCAACAGTATTTTTAGGTAGCCATGAGTGATTTTTTTTTTTTTATGTTGGGGGATTTAATGAGTTGGCACAGCCTAAAAAAGGCACTATGGGAATAGATAAAGTTTTTGCCTGTCTCTGGAAGCCAAGCTATGGCAAATGAAAACCATCTCTGGCAAAGCATCATGGTTTGTTGATCATGTCTCCCCAGGATGACAGATATTGGATCCCCTTGTTTTGACACCAGAAACTAAGCCAATTGTCGAAGTCAGTCATTTTTTGCTGGTACTGTGGCATCATCATTGGTGAAGGTAGGATGCTAGTCAGGGCTAGATTCATACCCGCCTGGGACACATATTCAGAGAGCTCCATCATGTGTCTCTTCATATAGTCCAGTGAGGTACGTCTTAGGTTGTTTATGCCCACATAGACCATGTCATACTGGTATTTGTGGTTGAAAAAACTAAGTGCATTTGTGATCTGGTGGATCCTGGCTTCAGACAGACAGCTCACTGTGATCTTCTCCTTGTTTAGCCTGGTAAGGGGTCATCAGTATGCCTTACAATGGAATCTCCAATAACTAGAATGCTTGGTTGTGTGGTGTGTTGCCTTATAGACTTGGAAGCAGGGTTTCTATGATTTTCAGAATTATGTGTTTTGTGAGGTACTGTCTTTTTTGAGTGTGCACAAGGACACGGAAACATGCTTTTAGGAGGTCTTGGAGATTTGGGTAGATTACAAATGAGTACCTCCACATACTTGGGTCTATGTGTTTGCTCCTTTAGTGTTGGTAGTGAGTGTTTTGAGTGTAATGCTAAGAATCTGGTTTCCATTTATCATGTGTGTGTATATGAGAACTTTGCCTCCAACGACATTGTGTATCTATATGTCTCACACACTGTATTTGTCTGTTCTAAAATGAAATGGTTGCCAGTGAACATAAGGCAGTTACTACACTGCCTCAGGATGCCCATATCCACCAGTCCAGAAATAGAGATGACAGGAAAGCCCATATCCATTATACCAGAACCTTAGTAGATGGGAAGGAGTAGGGAAGAATCACTTAAAGGTCTAAGTGAGAGTGTTCAGTAGTATATTATTAGATGCCCTGCAGTGGTGCTGCCTTCTGCACAAATTGACAGCTCTCTGAGCAGCTCTGAACAGTGGGAGACTATGGAGAGCGCTTTCTATAGAGGATTTTAAACTGGAGAGGTTTGCGTATAAAACAAGGCAAGGGTAACCACATTTGTGCCCTCTGATCCCACTAGAGTGTAAAAATACCACTTTTAAGTAAAATTAACTGGTTTTGAGCTCAAGTGTAGTAATAGATTTTTTACAACAAAACACATAATTCTGGCAATATTAGTGATCCTTCAAAAAAAGTTCGCTAACCATGAGAAATGTTCAAAAATTCAGAAATACGCAAACATAGGAGAACTTCTACAAACACAGAAAAACTTTGCAAAGTTAGAAATATTTTGGCAAACTCGAGAAACTTTGGCAAACTCAGAATAGCTTTTGCAGTATCAGAGGAGTTTATGAAATATCAGAATACTGTTAAAAACAACCAAAGGGCAGTACACTAACAAACAGATGGCACTCCTTTAACAAGTGCAGGCTGAAAAACAGTGATAATTTCAACGGAATTAATAAATGCTGCACAAAAGTGTTAAGTAGCACTAAGACAGGGCAAGTGCAAAAAAAAAAAAATATATATATATATATATATATATATATATATATATATCAGCTTTGTAGGTACAGATGGTTTTACAAGCAATCCAAGTCTTGTAGTCACAGGTGGTCAAGACAGCCACAGGAAAGTATTCTGTCAGAAAGGAAAAAAACAATTTACAAGGGAACAATGGGAGAGCATATGTATGGCTCCTAAGTATGCAACCAAGTCCAGAAAGTTTAGAATTTTTGCTTGGAAGTATTTGCCTATGCACATAAATAGCAGACTTCAAATAATTTTCCTCACATAGATAGCAAATGTTGGAAGTATAATAGGGAAGAAGGAGGTAACAAGATGTAAGATTTTGTCAATTCCTTACAGAGTGTCTTGTCAGAAATATTGGGAAGCAAATAAGGAAATGTTTATTTTGAGCTGGGACACAAGATCGGTCTTGCCTAGCAAGTTACTAGAAAATGGAAACCAAAATCTAAACCAATTGCATTTTTAGTACTGAATATTGTAAATGAGATAAAAGAACAGAAAGAGGGATCTTTAGAAAATGGAAGAAGTAAATTACATAGACAGAAACAGAATTTGTGATAACAACACAGACAAAATAATGTTCAGGAGAAGAGGTGAGGTTTAAGGGAAGGCAGGAATCAACAATTTATGTAGTGTTGGACTAAAATCAGTTTTATAAAGAAAGAAAACATATGTAATGTATAATGTATGGAAATAGAAACCACAATTAGACTCATCCTGTACTCCAATAAACTACACCCACCAACACCCACTATGTCCAACACCCCACATAAGATACTACTAACATTCTCCATTTTATTCATAATATTACTACTACTTAGCTCAGCCACATCACTTACAAATAAAGCAGCCATACCCATCTACACCACTACAACATCCTCCAACAACATAACCCAACAACTAAACCATTACTCAAATATCTGCCTGCAACTATTTTACTATTCTTTCCCCTACAACCCCAACAGCAAAATAAAAGTGCACAATACCACCCAAACCCCTTCTTCCTGCACTAAATCCATACCTAAAAACTAAATGCAACCCACTGCAAACTTGCTTAATACTGAAATTAATACAAAGTGGTGATATACATACAAACACTGGACCAAATGTACAACCTAACTCCAAGTCCCTAAACCTATTTACTCTAAACCTAAGAAGCTTATGCAATAAAATAACTTCCTGCATTCTTCGATAGAACAATACAACCCAGACATCTTAGTCCTAACAGAAACCTGGCTACACTCTGGAATAAAAAATACTGAAATGATATCCCCTAACTACACCATTTTTAGACTAGACAGTCTAAATATAACTCCTTACCCACACAAACCAGCCAAATTCCTTAATGCCGAAGTACTAATAAATATCCTAAATAAATAAATACCCTAAATCTTAATAACGCTAAAAAAGTCTGTCTCATAACAAGTCTATATTCCTTCAGGAAACAATGTACTAATCTTAGAAGACGTACTGTTACGGACAACTGAAAATATCAAACTAGAAACCATAATCTTAGGAGATATGATTATTAACTGGTAAGCCATCACTGTAAACTCTCCAAACACAGATATAAATTTCACTGAACCTAAAAGGTACAACAAAGACTTCACTAACCTCTCTTGCCTTGATTGGATCCTTGTATCCCACCCAGCTAATTTCTCCTCCTCAGGTACATTACCAAATTCATTAAGCAAACATCTTCCAGCCTTTACCATCAGAGCATCCACCCACCAAGAACATAGCATAAAAACAGTTAGAAATATGGCTAGACTCAATCAAGAAATTGTCACCCCTAAAATTACTACCACTCAGTGATGCTGTTCAATACTTCAACACTACTTTCTTAAAACTAGTTGATAGTCTGGCCCCCATATAAACAAAGAAAGTAAAGAAAACAAAAACAAAAAAAAACATGTTTAGCAGCCAATTACATTGACCTCATGAAGCAAAGAGGCATATCATGGAGCAACTGGAAACAAAACAGGGCCCAACAAAATCTCCAAGCTTATAAAACATTATGCAATGGAGTAACCAAAATAGTCAACAAATGTAAACAATCATACTACTCCAATCTCCAGCTTCAACTCAAATACAACCCCCCAAAATTTTGGGGCTCTATAACTATCCTCCTCAACTCAAGCTGAAAGACCACTTCCCCTCACTTAGTGCTCCCCCAGCACAAATTGCTGAAGAATTTAACAAACATTTCATAAAATCCGTAGCAGACCTACTCACCTCTACAAACTCAGGTAACTCACAACTAAACCCACACACCAACAACAATTCCTTAACACCCCCACAAAAGATCTATTCTATGACCATACCACTAACCAACAATATAGCTCCAACAATACTTTCACTTTCCATTCGATACCCACTTCTAAAATAAAAAAAAAATATTACTCAAGCTCAAACCCTGTTCCACATCTGCAGACAGTCTCCCATCCCAACACCTAAAACTCGCCACCAACTCAATTGTATATCCAGTCAGCATCCTAATAAACAGGCCACTCTTTGAAGCCACAGTCTCTACAATATGGAAACTATCTCACATAACTCCTATTCATAAAGGAGGACAATCCATGGAAATCTCTAATTTCTGCCCAATTTCAATACTATCCCCTTTATCCAAAAAATGGAAAGGTGTATCCACCAACAAACTCTGAAATATATACTCCAAAACAACTTGTTCTCAACATGGCTTCAGGCCAAATCACAGCACATCCACAGCAGTACTATCCTTTACAAACACCATTAACAAAGGCAAAGATACAGGTCACCTAGTAGCAGCAATATTCCTAGACCTCTCAAAAGCATTCAATACTGTTTCACACACTTTACTATTTAACAGACTATCCAACCTAGGTTGCTCCTCCTCCATACTCCAGTGGCTCCAAAGTTGTCTCCATGATAGAAAACAAGCAGTTAAATGGTCAAACCAACTCTCTCCCTTCCTTCCAAACCCCACAGGAGTACTCCAAGGTTCTGTGTTAGGACCCTTACTATTTAACATATTCACCAATAATCTATACACCTCTTCCTCTTCCCCAGGAACATTAATACAGTATGCAGATGACTCAGCATTAATATGCACTTCCAGTACCCTCCCTGAACTGCTACCCAAAACCCAACAATCTTTCTCAGCAACTATATCATGGCTTGCAGAGTCCCAGCTCTTTCTAAATCCCAAACAAACAAACATATGATAGTCCACCCCAGAAATACCACACTCAACCCAGCAGCAATAACACAAACCAGCGAATTACAGGGGTCTCCACTATAATGAAAAATAAATCCAAAGAATCCAACGAGGCAAAAAAACTTGTAGAGAGCAGGCTCCAGTTTCCAAAACCAGTTTTAATTGTAGTCAGACCGACACACACACACAAGCGCTTTCACAGTTAGCTTCCTCAGGTGAATAAAGTGCAATTACAAAGAACACCTGTTTTATAGCAATAAAATTAAATCACATGACTTATAGTAATTAATTTTAAAGTGACCTCTTCATTTCATGGAATAGCCTTTTCAATAAAGTGCATATGCAAAACTTCATAGATGTAAATATGGGTGTTCACATAAATTCACATGAAAAAATTCATATAAGAATATAAAAAGATAATTAAACACATACATTACATTTCATATACATCTATCTAAAAATCATAAAACTTTAATATCATCTACGTAAGGGTCGTGCCTTGAGTATTGGTCTGATAGGGATATGGTCATTAAGACCATGTCCCACATCTGAAGTCTTATGATCCACTCTGCTTCAAGTGTTTCAGTTCTTATTCTAACATCACCTCCCCTCCTATTTTCAAAACATCTACCTATTGTCAAAAACTTAAAATTGTGTTGTATGTCCTTGTCTTTAACATGTTTTGCTAACGCATTATGTGCACTTTGCTTCTTAATGTGATATAAATGCTCTCTAATCCTGAGTTTAAGTTGCCTATCCATTTTCCCTACATAAAATTTGCAACACACTTGACAAGACAGCTAAATAAACTAAATGGGAGCTATCACATGCTGCAGATATCCCAAAATAAAACATCTCACCTGGGTACATAAAATCAGTCTCTTCTGAAATGTACTTGCAGTATTGACAGTTTCTATAAGCTTTGGTCCCTCCCATATTTTGTGCCCTAATATCATCTCTAGCAGTACATAGCCTTCTCTTTAAAGATTTCTTGTTTTTAAAGGTAAACTGTAGTCTAGTATCCAAATGTCTACTAACTTGTTCATCTATCATTAAGATGTCCAGAACCTATTATATATATCTGTATATGCTCTGATGTTCCTGGAATGGCTTAGACACATCCTTAATTTATGGGAAGTGTGTTTCTTATTACTTTGTTGACTTGTTGTAGGGCTAACATTTTCTGAAAAAAATGGTTTAGCCCAACCCTCCCTAAGTTTAACTACCTCCTTTACGTTCCTCTGTACAAAGTTGGTCTCATATCCTCTCTGTACAAATTCTTCTTCTACATTCTCCACTTGCCATATGAACTCTTCATCCTATACATTAAGCCGTGATAATCTAAATGTCTGATTGTGAACTACATTTTTAAATATAAAACAGGGATGCATGTTTTCTCGGCTGAGCATGCTATTAACATAGCATTCTTTTCTATAAAGTTTGGTGCTGAGCTTATGATTACAGTCCCTAAAAATCGAGACATCCAAAATGTTAATCAAGTGTGTTGCAAATTTTATGTAGGGAAAACGGATAGGCAACTTAAACTCAGGATTAGAGAGCATTTATATCACATTAAGAAGCAAAGTGCACATAATGCGTTAGCAAAACATGTTAAAGACACATACATATCACAATTAGATGAACTTAAACCATAAAAATATATGTAAAACCGTATAATAGAAATGTACTGAATATGTATTGAATGCAATAAAATGTTCCACATTGAACCATCTAGTATGTTTAATAAAATTAGTAAGTAAAATTTAGGTAAGTAGGATATATTATGTGTTCATATATATATATATATATATATATATATATATATATATATATATATATATATATATATATATATATATATATATTTATATGTATATATTTTTATGCGATTGTAAGAATGAATGTTGTTGTGCGTGTTCGTTAAATGACAATTGATTTTTGGCACCAAAGAGGTTTTTAAATGAGTTTGGAGCAGTTGTTTAGTGTTCTGAGGATGTCTGTTAAAACAGATGAAAGCGCTTAACATTTTACTTCAATAAACATTTTATTCCCTGGTCGAGCTGTGGATTTTTTGGGCTAACCGTGAGCTTTCTTGATATTAAAATGGTAAATGCTGTATCATCATGCTGCCCTTATTATGTACATTTGTAAAACATTCCATTAGATACACAGCCAGATTTTTCTTTGTTTCCCATTCTTTTAGTTAAGAAGCATAACTAAAAAATTAGTATTAAACAACTTTACATAACTATCAGCACAGAATAATCTAGTCCATCATATAATACATTCAGATTGTCTCACTCTTCCTTGGTCCCCAGAATTGTAAACTGTTCTTTTGGCAGCAATTCTCCTAATCAAATAATTCCATCAGTTTTATTTAGAAACCATATTTCCTCCCTCACTAAGTCATTAAGTCATTGCCAGACATAGAGACAGTACTATTGATTATATTAAAATCCTTTGATAATGAGAAATACACCTCTTCAATACCACTGAACTCCTTTAAATAATGCTCGGGGGGGTATTCAGATTTAAATTCTAAACACTTTTCAAAATTATGAAATGCTTATGACTGGATACTTCCACCAACTGAAAATGTTACTTCTAACTAAGAATGTTGCCTACCTACTTAGTACACAAGAAGAATCTCTAACACTTTCATGACCAAGATTCAAGAATATATGTGTCCCACCATAGGGAATAGCCTTATGGCTGAAGTAATAACTAATCAAAGCCTAAGGACCTCTAAATGAACACTATCCTCTGGATTCACTAATCTGCTGTGCAGGACTAAACTAGTCCTGCATGTAAGCGGCAGTTTAAGAGGAGGATAGCAGTGCATCATGCATAATTATGAAGGCTCGCCGCCGGAGCTCCAAAACCTACACTGAGCGTGGACGAGTACAGGGGGCATGTCTGAGAGCAGAGCTCTCAGAATAAGCACACCCCTGCAAAGTAAAACAGAAGAAAGTGTAAATAAATGAGCAAAACCACTCATAGGTGTCCGCATATCTAAGCACCAGCAACGGTATATTGAAATAAAATGAAGAAACCCTTGTATTTATTTTTTTAAGCCCCGAGTACAGCTAACCATAGGTGCGCGGGTTTGCCCATCGTTTAGCTATGGTTAAAGCAGCTGAAAAGGCTGAAGAGGATAACAAGTAATATATATGCAAATGAAGCAGCACAGCAATAGTGTAGTTGTTAGAGCATCTGCCTAACAAACAGGCATTCCCAGTTCGAGTCCCACTGCAGCACATATCATTTTCCATGTGAAAACTGTATATGAACATATATTTACATCTTTATGTCGTATAATCTACATAATAACATTTAAATGTGATCTGGAGTACTGCATAAAATGCACATGTGAAGTGTCAGTGTCATAATGAATAAGGCAGTAGTAAGCAGGTTTAAGCACAAATAAGCAGTAGTAAGCATGTCTAAGTGTGTTTGCAATGGGGTAAGCATTGTCTACACAGATTAAGCAAAGTAGAAGCTAACTGAGTGCAAGAAACTGTATCTGGAGGTTAGCAGTGCTCACTGTCACGCAAACCCGCACATACCGACTTACAACTGCTTTAAAGTGCCTTAATCACTTTGGATCCAATGGGCCATGTTCTGCTCAACAACAAAATAAACTGCCTCTGCAAGGCTCAAACTCAGGACCTTGTACACTATAGTCACAGTAGTTAACCACCAAGCCATCATAGCAAAAGATATGCATGAGGTATCAGCAAACTAAGTCTCACCACAGGAAAATCAAACCAAACATGTGAACTGCATCTATGAACAGTGTGATGTTGGATAACCTGTTACAGAACATAAATATGTGAACTGGAGTACTGCAGTAAGCATAGATTGGAGGTGTTATTGTATACAGTGTATGTACACATGAATCACGGATACCAAACACATATATAACCTGTAATGAAGAATAAATCATTGCAAATGGCAAACATAGTGCTAATTAACCATTAAGCAATTCTAACTGCAGCACAGCTCACGTTAGTAAGTGCAAGCAATGTGTAGGTAAGACAATTCAATCTGCCTAGTGGTATACCTCTTTAAGCAGTGCCAACCTCATGTCAGCAGGTCTGCCCATAGCTTAGCCTTTTCAAAACTGGCCAATCATGGGGAAGTGCAGAAAAATGTCCGTATTTAAACCTCACAGCCGAGAATACTACCCATAACAGGTTGCAGCTTCCTACTGCAGGCAGAATGGCTGGTGTGGGTGAAGGCACTCGATTTAGAGCACAGCGCTGGGGCATCCAGGAGTCAAAAATCATGGTATGGCTCCTGGTAAAACACCATGATCAGAGACTGCTGCAGGGTCAGTACCAGGGCTCACAGTATAAAACGGAGGCCTGGGACAGTCTCGCCCATGACCTCACCAGTGCCACAGCTATCCCCCAGACTGGTGAGCAGGTCAGGCACCAGCATGCTGACCTGAAGCGGTGGAGGGGTGATGTACTGGAATAGTGGATCCAGGAGTCTCTGCAAATGCCCAGTGCCCCAGGACTGAGTAAGTACTCATTCTACTAAGTAGTAAATAATTGCCTAGCTTGTGTATACTATGGATAGGTATGGCTAAATATCACCGCATTTCTCTGACAGCTGCAGATGAGCGGGCTATAAACCAGCAATCCCATGATGCTAGATTGCAAAGGATGCATCGCGAGGCAGGTTAGTAATCAGTCTGCATGCACTGTCATAACAAATAAATATAAGAGCCTTAGAAATTGTTGTACCAGTAGAAATAAATGCGGAATAGTCTGTGAATAAATGTATAACCCCTGGAGTGCTTCTGTTTACTCTTCTCTCATATGTTGGCAATCTGTTCCATACTATAAACAGTAACATTGTATCTTAAGCAGTGTCACCCACATCGTGGTATGCAGATAAAATGGGCATGAAATCCTGCATAACAATGCTGGAAGTGCCAAGAGGTCAGTTATATTGTACAAGTGAGGGAGACTTAGATAGAAAACACTTGAAAGCTGTACATCAATTCCCTGATAGCACAGTGTGCTGCGATGTTAGCTATAATAGTTTGTCACACACAGCAGGGGTCTGAATTCTGGGAGTGCTACTAATTTGTATGCATAATCTTACCCCACAAATGTACAGATTGTGTTACAATGTCCAAATAGAAAGCTGTATGCATACTTACACCCAACAGCAGTACAGAATTTGCTAGAATGTTCAAAATGTAAGTTGTATGCATATTCATACCTCACAACTGTTCCAATCTGTCCAGCATGTCCAGATAAATGGCCCATATCACCAGTTTGGTACCCTGTTCCCCTGAAAATCCAGTGTGATGCTTCAAGAAATCTAAGCAGCTGTCAATGACATATAACTGACATTCAAACATGTACATAGTCAGAGAATGTATATGGAAACAAACTGTCATTCTAGCACCTCACCCAAAGTGTATGTCAGCAATAATCAACATATGTTTTATTAATTAACACTTACAGCCTGTCACGCCTGTATGTAAGACGCAGATCACGTATATAATAACTTATAAACATACCAGTGTACAATATAAGGCCATTGTGTAGTGTAATAATACATGTAAGGGAAAGACCACTGCAGTGACTAAGAATGTTGTGTAAACTACAAGGATATATTAGTTGTTAATTGAAGTCTCTCTCTCACCCCTACCATATGTGCATAATAACCCAATGACACTACTCAACTGATATGTGTACACTCCACACTTTTGTTGGGACATATGTCCTAATGGTGTATAAATATTCACATTTGTTTCTATGCATGTGCCATGTGAAAATACACCCATATTGGTGGCCTGTTGCCATCAATAAAACCTGCATGCACCTGTAATGGCCACTGCTGTTCCATATATGCATGTGTTTTGCTTGCTCTACAACTGTGTTAAATCTGGTGTGTTGGGGTAATGGGAATACCTATGGATGCTGTTATAACTAATCCTGAATGCTGTTGACTGTTATTACCCCATATCTGTCATAAACCTGTGACAACACAGTTTATATAGGAAGGCCGGTCCCAGCGGACCCACCAGTCCCACCTCAGCTGGCCATGGCACCCAGGCACCAGCAAATCTGGGGCCCAGCCTGGGACCTCCTCCTCCTTGCAAAAGACAAACTGGAACAGACCACCACAATAAATGGATAAAACCAAGTAATCTTTAATCGGACAAGCGCTTTCGCGTGTAAAACACGCTTCTTCAGATCCTTTATACAAAATAATCTAAAATACAGTGCTTATGTACTCTAAAACAGACACACCTCTCCAATAAAATGTACAGCTAATTGAACAATCAAATAATTAATAATAATTATAATAATTAATTAATTAGTCAATCAACTGAACAATCTGTTCTAAAACACTAGAGACATCTATTGCATTGTTCATCATCTTAAAAGCTTAGCAAAAGCAGCTAGAATATAAATGGCGTAAAACCACAACAGACATAAATAGGACTTGATACCAAAAACGATATCAAAACTGTCTTGAGCCTAAAACACACATTGACATAAAAATGTTAACGTATCATAAAATACGATGCCTAAAATTGTTTGTTGTCTCTATAAAGCCTTATCAAAAATCCTTCTCTCTGCACTATAGACTGTATCTGCCAATGTAAATGATATAAGAGAGTTAAAATACTTATACACAACAGCAAAAAATGCAAACAGTGCAAAAAATGCATATACGCAATGACAAGAAATACATATATCCAAAGGCGATAATCATGCGTCACCTTGCTCAACATTTCCTTTAGAGTTGTCTGAAATAATTAATAAACTATTAATAAATAAATCAATAAGACTAAAACTGAAGAAACTGTCCTAATCGCTAGATGTAAGTATGTATATATCATGGCAGCTCATACTGATGTCATGCTCGCTGTCTCACTATGACAAAAATCCTATTGTTGTATTATCCAACAAAAAGTCATAATTCAATCCATATACTGAAACTTGAAGGTGAGCTGTCGACATCTAGCTACACCCATCTGCGTATCATTTCTGAAAGTCTCTTAGAATTGCCCTCCATATCCAGCAACCACACCGACCGCAAATGCACCTTAGCGGCAACCATGAAATCAAACATCTGTGAACACACAGACTGAAGCAATATTATTATGCTATTACAACCTGCTATCATGTGAACCATCAAGACGCAAGTGTATATCTTATGTAACAAACAAAAACTGACATAAACTTAACTGTTTCCCCACCTGAAAACATGAAGCATTCCTAACAGCTGACAAAATATATGCTCCTACGTTTCAACTAATGCACACATCAAGTTGAAACCAGATTCTTAGTTATCCGACTACCCGATCATTAACATTTATATAATCTTGACCAAGAAAAAGAAAAAGAAAAAGAAAAAAGAAAAAAGAAAGAGGTAACTGAGACCTGGAACTGGAACTTCATGAACCATGGCTCATGGAACTATACTTGTAACTAACTGAAAAGAACTGATCATTGTGTCACAGGAGAAATTGTTATAAAATGTCCTACCCAGACATAAAACTCTCTCAAACACCTTCCTACAATGAATACATGAATCAGACTACCATGAGCATCAGAAGCTGTTCAAAGGATATCAAAAGTGGACATATCATCACTACCAGTCAACAAAAAATGAAAACATCAACCACCTATTATACATATATGCCATAAGGCTTATGCTACCTCTAAAAAAGACCCAGCATACAAAAATATGTAAGATCCAACCTGATGGATAAATCTACTGACCTAATGATAAGATATAATAAGTCTATCTAATTAATAAATAAATAATATGAATGATAAAATTAATACAATCAATAAAATTATGGCCCATCCAGTCAGACCACTATAGACAGCTTTATGAATCAATCCAAAGGTAGGCTAACTTCAGTAACTTCAAAGCATCTCAAAATGCAGAACTAACCATAAGCCTATCTGCAACGCCAACAACTGGCTCAATATGATCATGACGCTCCCTTGATAAGGGAAGGATGTAAAACTACTATCAAATGTATGTATCCGTGTGTTCACTATAATGTGTAATACTGATGAAGTGTCCAACTACATGACATGGTACGTTCACCTACAAAACCCTAATTTGAGATATATAGGTGTACTATCAATATGTAGATGTGTACTATAACTATGAATATGTGAGGCTAGCTGGAATAAGGCTTCTGTGTCACAACTAAAAAATGTGAATCTGGGTGTATGTATCAGAAAGACACGTCTACATAAACTACCACTTACTTGAGTGAACGTGCCTTCAAGGGAGCCCTAATGCTCACATATTGATTTAATCCTGGCTCATGCTGAGCCTTGAGTTTAAAAATCCAACTCAATTCCACTTGTTCCAGGTCATTAAAAATATCTCCTTCCCTCTTGCTAGGTGTAACTTTCTGTAGAACCCTGAATACAAAAGAATGCCCCCTATTTGTTGTAATATGTTTCACTAGGGCATTCTTCATATCGCTCTTCAGGATATCATTAACATGTTCTTGTACCCTTTCCTTCAATGATCTCGTCATCATCCCCACATAGAAAGCATTACACATAACACAATTGGCTAGATATATCAAATTTCTGTCCTCACATGTTGCTTTAAAATGTGGTTCAAACCTATATGACAGAGTAGGATGTACGAACAACTGCTCCAATGTGATGTATTTGCAGATATTACATCTCTGACGAGGAAATGTGCCAAGAGCATCTCCCCTGGAAGTCTTAGATCTAATGGGCTGACTGGGTTCTACACAGAGTAATCTCCTGAGGTTCTTACTATTGCGATAAATGTAGGAGGGTGTTGGACCTACTAACTTCATGATGCGTTGGTCAGTCAATAAAATATGCCAGTTCTTGCTTATGATGTTTCTGATATATTTGATGTCGCTGGTGTATCTAAGGTTCAACCTCACTTTGGTGTTATCAAAATTCTTACTAGCCCCACTCGAACCATTATATGTTCTAGCATTCCTTTGTTGTGTACTCTGGCCAACTAAAACAGAGTCTCTAATGAGTTCTGTCTGACGTTTGTCATAACCCCTCTCTGCAAAACATTCTAGAAGGAACTGACTCTGTTTATGTAGCTCAGACTCTGTTTTACATAACCTTCTGACCCTGGTAAATTGACTCTTTACTATACTGTCGAACACAAATCTTGGGTGCATGCTATTGTATTGTAACAAGGTATTCCTCCAACACTCCTTCCTGTACAGAGTGGTTTCCAAATTCCCTTGTTGTCCTCTGTATATAGTTAGATCAAGAAAGTCAATCCTATCTGTGGATGAATTAACTGTGAACTTCAGAAATCCTGTGGTGGATTCCATATACTCCACAAAAGACAAGAGTTCAGCATTACTCCCATGCCAAAACAACAGTATATCGTCCACAAATCTTTTATATAGACTGACCTTCTTAAACCAATCATTGTTGAACAAGAAGGTGCGCTCCCAATGGAGCATGACCAAGTTTGTGTGCGTGAAGAGGGGTGCCCATGGCAACCCCCCACTGCTATAAATAAAGCTGGTCTCTAAACTTAAAAACATTGTGCGTCAATACAAGTTCCATAATGGCGCATAACAAAATCTCATCATTGTTACCAAACTTCTTGCTCGTATGAATGATATACCTCAGTGCTTCCAGACCGAAATCATTCGGTATGGAGGTGAAAAGATTTTTCACGTCCAGGGTTACAAACATCTGAACTCTATCCAAATCTGTAGAATATTTGTCAAAGCTGTCTAACAAATCATAAGTGTCCTTAAGAATAGAACTAGTCTCAGAGACCAAGGGTCTTAACCTTTTTTCTAAATACACAGATAAAGTCACTGTAGCCCAACCCTGTCCCACAACTATGGGTCTCATGGGTGGTAGAAAAATGCCCTTGTGTATTTTGGGAAGCCCTTTGATGTAAGGTATTTTGGGTTTCTCAACAAAAAAGTATTGGTATAGCTCATAATCAATTTGTCTAGACATAACATATTCATACAATTCTTGATGTATATCATACACAACTTTTTCAAGCTCCATATGAGTAATCGGTTTATAAGTGGCTGCTTCATTCAGTAGCTCTAACATGCTCTTAATATAGGCTTCTGTGTCTAACAAAACTATAGCACCTCCTTTGTCTGCGGGTTTCACAATTAAATCACTCGCATGTTTTAACAAATATATACTGTCGCATTCTTTAGTATAAGTATTAAAAAAGGGAGCACTGTGCTTGTGGTTATAGAAGTATCTATAAAAGTCATTTTCGCAGCTTTTCAAGAAACACTCTGCTACTGGTGATGGTGCAGGTGTAAACACGCTCTTTTTCTTAAAGTTAAGTTTGTTATTGGTTTCATTGTCTGTGGAGTCTAATGGGCTGCTCTGTTGGTTAAAAAATAACTTCAGAGATAAACTCCGTATAAAGAGTCTTAAATCAGTTAGCAATTCAGGCAGATTACTCACCTGAGCTGGAATATAGTTTAAACCATGATTCAATAAAGTTTCATCAATGGAGGTCAACTTATATTTGGAAAGATTAACCGTCAAGTTTTTCAATTCCTTGCTCTCCCTCTCTGGAACTGCTGTTCTCCTGAGTATTTCCTCTTCATTCTGCCCCTGCTGTTGGACCTGCCTCTCGCAAAATGTTGCTGTTGTACAGGGAGCGGTAAAAAACGCTCTATATTAGTTTGGGCTATCTTCGGTTTAGCCCCTGGATTATGCAAACTTGAGCGCTGAAGTGCTAGCTGGTTAGGCGGTGGCGTATTGTCTGACTCTGTCATAAACAGAGAAGGAGCTTCCGTAGATGAAATCGGAACATCCGTTATAGTAACTGCCTCAGTTAAAGGGGAAACGCCAATCTGACTGCTGTTGGTATCACTCGCATTGCGATCAGTGTATGGTGCTTGACCATTATCTCTCCTGTTCCTAGGCCAAACAAAGACCTGGCTGTTGGTAAAGTCAAAATGATCGCGTTGTAACTTGCGCATCTTGATCTGTTGCAACCTCTCTCCATATGCAGAGGTTTGATTAAGTATGGAATCTATCCGTTGCTCAAACATTGCCCCTTTAAAATTCTCTATGATATCTTTGTAAAGCATCTCGGCTTTATTTTTCAACTCGTCTTCCAAGGGAGTAAAATATTCTATGAGCAGCTTCATATATCCAAAACTCAACTCTAGGTTCATCTGCTGCCACCTTCTTAGTAAGTCCGGATGGCTGTTGCCATAGGTGGGCATGCAGAGAACCCTCATACCTCTCGGCACTAATTTGAAGTGTAAGCACGCTTCAAAGTGCCTTCTCTGCCATGTAAGTCTCTGTAGTTTATACAATGTATTTTCCAGTTCTTTAAGACTCACATTAAAATCATATATATTGTCCACATTAACATGGTTGTTCTCAGTATCTGTATTTGACAATTCCATAGACAAGAAAGGATTCCCTTTCTTGTCCATTAGAGTTTCCCATCTCCTGTTCAAATTGACTCTCTCCGGTACATAGTCTAATTCCACTGGTGGAGTCTCCATCGTGTGGCTGCAGCGACTCAAAAATGTGGAGCAATGTGTATCAACAAGGAGACGCTGTTGCTCTACAACTGTGTTAAATCTGGTGTGTTGGGGTAATGGGAATACCTATGGATGCTGTTATAACTAATCCTGAATGCTGTTGACTGTTATTACCCCATATCTGTCATAAACCTGTGACAACACAGTTTATATAGGAAGGCCGGTCCCAGCGGACCCACCAGTCCCACCTCAGCTGGCCATGGCACCCAGGCACCAGCAAATCTGGGGCCCAGCCTGGGACCTCCTCCTCCTTGGGCATTGCGCCACCTTTGGGTGGAACCGCTGCAGGGGATGGGGCTCCCCCCCCTGGAGGGGGCATGGAGGGGAACCTGTCACCCATCAACAGGTCCAGGCCATGGTGCATAAGGAGCTTGATCGGGAGTATCGAGAGAGGCTACACCAGCTTGAGGGATGAGTGGCGCTATTAGAGGGTGAGCCTGCCCCTCCTACACAACCTGGCACAGCCACCTTCAGGGCCATGAAGGTGCAGTGGTAACTGCCCATGGGTGGGGACCTCAGTACCACTGTTTCTAGTTGGGGCTCATAGGCTTGCGACTTCCAAACACCCCTCCCCGTCCAAGGTGTTTACCCCCCACATGTGTCATATACCGGCCCTGTATGCAGCTTGTGTGTCTTGTCTGTTAACCTACCCAACCTACCTCCCCAAATATACCTACTACCCCTCCCCAACATCCCACTCTCACCTGAAAAAAAAGGGCAATCTGGTCCCACAAAAATATCACAACCGACACATAGCTGTTCATTTCGCACACATGTCCACTGGACACATGTAATCTGGTCTAATTGGCATCACAATGAATATATGTCATCCTCACCCCTCTCCAAGGGGTTTGAGGGTCCAAATCTGCCTACAAATATAGTGCATATGCGCAACTGTTGCTGTAGAAGAAATGGGCAGCTATGGACCTATCCTATACCCTTCCTGCACATGCCTAACTAGTTTCCCTACTGTCTTTCCCTCTTTGAGCCCCATTTTTCACCACTGTGCTATCAACCCCTTTTTCTCTTCTTTTAAAGGAATTAGCGTGGGGGGTAAGAGGCAGTAGGCACCATTAAGCAGCAATAACCGGGTTTGCTCAGGGGTAAGCTATGCCTACACAGGTTGAGAAATTTGAAGCTAACTGACTGTAAGAAAACATAAGTGGCAGTTGGCAGTGCTTATTGTCGTGCAAACTTGCGCAAACCCGCTTACAACTGCAAATCCACTTACAACCTCTTAAAAGTGCCTTAATCACTTTGTAGCCAACGCCCATCGTTCTGCCCAGCAACAAAATAAACTGCCTCTCCACGGCTCGAACACAGGACCCTGCACTCCATACACAAAGCGATTTACCACTAAACCATAGCAGATATACATAACCTCATGTTTTCACAAACATATCATGCAGCACAAGCAGTCAACAGTACAGGAAATGTATTATTATCACACCACATAACCTGTTAATGCAAGAAATCTGGACAAAGTATGCCACACTGTGGGTACAAATAGGGATATATGTCAACTAATGCTCTGATACACTTAAAATGTTACTAGTTGCACAGTTATACATATTAGTACACATATGTAGAAGGAGATGAAGTCTGAAACACAAAAGTGTTTCTGCTAGTTATTGACTTCAATGCTGTGATCATCCATGACAATCGCCAAGTGAATGAGGAACAGACCAAAATATGAACCGAACATGCATGGACATATAGACAGATAGACAGCTATATGTAGCTATATATTAATGTATGACTCAAAATAATTATATAACATCAATTGTATATAGATACAATACATATGTTCATATGTATATATACATACATACATATATATATATATATATATGTATGTATATATATAAATATATATATATCTATATATATATATATATGTGTGTGTGTGTGTGTGTGTGTGTGTGTGTGTATATATATATATATATATATATATATATATATATATACAGATGTATATATCTATATATACATATATATAGATATAGCCATATGAGATATATATAGGTATATACACATATACACACTCAAAAGGTATTAGTAGCTATACATATGCAGAAGTAGTGTGGAAGTACTGGGTACAAAGTATATCCCTCAGCCACAAGTCCTTCAACTGGCACCTGTAAAATGTGTAGTGTGGCAACCATTCCCAGCAATGAGAATACTGACGTTAAACATATACCCACCCACAATTCAAAGGACATGACACGGCACACAGGTATGCATACACAGATAACCTTTATTCCTGTACTATACAATAATTTATGCCAGTACTGACACCACATAAGGTTTGAAATATGTAATCAGTCATGAATGCAAGGCCCACACAAAGCAGTAGATGCAAACAATGTGTATATATACCATACTATGCTGTCCAGGCCAAGGCCTTCAATTAGTACAACAGTAGAAACAGGTTTTTCCTTCAGGATACGTAACAATCAACAATTACAGATGTAGTTCAGCAGCCTCCAATTACACCCTGTAGTCAAGCCCTAGGGGAAATGTAGCACTTGTGTTAATGTCAAAGTATCTTGTACATAAAATTGCTTAACCTAACATCTCACTATCACACTGAATTACCCTCATCTTAGCAGTTATATCCCTGAAAAGGTGCTATAGCCGAGGTTACTGGCATAGACCCCCCCATAAAAGGCTGCAGAAGGGCAAGGAACACTGTGTACCACACACTTACCTCTGGAATGTACAAGGGCACATATGTGTTCTCCAGCTGTTGCCCCCATATATATGGACCTGGCCCTACAGTTGGTGTGGGAGTCCATGACCTGACTGGGATGACAGTAATGCTAGTGGTAAGTAATGATAGGCCATTACCTAACAATCCTTCCTGTATCACAGCAGGAGAATGACTGGCATATATGTGGAGGACTGAGGCAGGAACATAGGGGTATATTTGCATTATTGCTGTTACACACCCTGGAAACTGCAGGTGTTACAGGATTCATTGCATCATACCCTTATGCAGGGATACGACATTGAAATACAAATGGATGTAGCCATGTATTGATAGCACTCAACAAACAGACTGCTACAGATATATCTGGGACAATACCTGTGTGGTGCACTATCAAAACCTAACAGACAATCCCCCTGGTATCATACGGATAGGCCCACAGTTGAGAGCTATGCAGACAGACAACATTCCATGAAAAAGTACCATGTACACAGAAACCCTGTAAGAACAGCAAGATACATTGCACACGACAACACTACTCATTCTGTCTGTAGGTCTGGAACATTACCCAAATGTGGATTTGCCCTATGTCTGCACGTTCTGCTGTAAGAGGTATTGCTACCTGTTGTCTGTAATACTGATGTCCACACACAGGAAGGATGTCATCCATACCGTAAAGGTGAAGGGACAACACCCACAGAAGGCAGCACTTTATAGTACAGGGTTGCCATGACTGTGGTTATCTGAAGTACTAGGCAGCAGGCTTCATGCAATTAACAACTGGTGGAAACTGACTGGTGCAGAGGCCACCACCTGATCATGTGCAATACCAACAAAAGCATGCTCCAATATATTCATACCAGCTCATTCACTCTACTGAAGAGACAGAGAGAGAGAGAGAGAGAGAGAGAGAGAGAGAGAGAGAGAGAGAGAACCTAGAAGAAAGTTCACAAAGCTCGGGGTTGTGTTACAGCGGAAACAACATAACAGGTATGTGAAACAGATATGCATTTACTGGCATGTAGTATATGAAATAGAAAAATAGGATGTATACTGTGAAAGGATGTATATGTGCCATCAGTACTTGTTCCTGTAATGATGTTGTGCTCAACAACTGCACTGGACAGTAGTGTCAGTCCCTGTGGGCAGTAGAACTTACCTGGCAAATGTGCAGACGAGCAGTGAATGGCAAAGATATCTGTGTTCTGTAAATTATTGTGGCCAGTGGCTGGTGGGGGAATTAATACTGCCATGATAGACACATGGGTGAGAGACCACACCACCTGCAGGACAGTCATGTTAAAGTGTAGCATAGCATGCTTATCTAATGTTTGTCACCATATATACCCCCCCTAATGTTAGTCTGTGTTCACATGTGACACCTGTCTGTGTTGCAGCAAGGCCGAACAGTTCAGCTGTGAAGTAAAAAGGGTACATGAGTGTGGTCCAGGTGGTCGTATGCACCCCACATACAGATACATATATGTGTGTGCTACATATTCACAGCTGTGTATGTGTACAGAACCTCAAACAGTTATACATTCATATAGGTATATAAACAACACAAAATGATATCTACACATATATGCACATATATATATATATATATATATATATATATATATATATATATATATATATATATATATGTGTGTATACAGACAGATATATATATATATATATATATATATATATATACACATATATATATGTGTGTATGTCTATAGATATATATATATATATAGATATATAGATATATATATATATATATAGATGTATAGATAGATATATATATATATATATATATATATATATATATATATATATATATATATATATATATATATATATATATATATATATATATATATATATATATATATATATACATACATGTCAATACATTTCCCCTGCCATGACATGTGTGAGAGAACATCACACATCAATACATAACATACCTACACAACAGTACATGGCTGCAAGATGGAGTATGGAGTGAGGTGTGTAACCCATGTTGGGAACACATTGCAATTGTATGAGATGGTGGGATATATATGTTGGTGAAGGGTATTAAGCACATATTGGTATGTAGGTCTGGTTGGGTGACAAACAATACAGCATACAGGGCTGGTATATGACACATGGTGGTTAAACACTGTGGACAGGTAGTTACATTTGGAATGTGGAGGCCATTGAGCAACATCCCAGGCTGTGTTCTACATGAAATACAGAATGAACTGGCACCTCACCTAAGTACCATGTTGAATCGTAGCCTCACCTCAGGCTTTGTGCCCACTGAATGGCACACAGCAATCGTTATCCCACTCCACAAAGGGGAGCCACCACGGACCCCGGGAATTACCTCCCCATTAGCCTGATGAGCCTGGTCTACAAGGCTATGGAGCATATCATCATGGAACTTATAAATAATGACATTGGTAATCTCCAAACTCTGGACCCTACCCAGTTCTGGTTTGTAAAAGGCAGATCATGTCTCCTAAACCTGATAGACTTCTTTGAAGTGGTTACCAAAGCTGTAGATGAGGATAAGGTAGTACAAACAGCCTATCTAGATCTTGCCAAGGCTTTTGACACCATCCCCCACTCTGGAATTATAGACAGACTCACTAAACTAGGTATAAATCCCTATGTCACAAGATGGGTTGCCAACTGGCTCACTGACCGAACCCACACTGTGAAAGTAGCAGGCTCTAAATCCAACTTCAGACCAGTGACAAGTGCAGTACCACAGGGTTCAGTCCTAGGTCCTCTCCGGTTTGGTATCTACTTCTCTGAAGTACAGGCTAACACAGAAGGTCTTTGGCTAACAAAGTTTGCAGATGACTGCAAACTAGGAGCCATAATCAAATCTCCTAACGATGTGGACATCCTACAAAATGACCTCACTGAGACAGATGCCTGGTGTCAAAGCCATGGCCTCAAGCTCAATGCCAAAAAGTGCATTGTCATCCCTTTTGGTAAAAACTCTGTACCCATGAACTACCACATAGGCAGTAGTCTACTTAACACTGAAAGTGTGATAAGAGACCTTGAGACACAGGTGGACAGTAGTCTCTCCTTTGATAATCACATTGCCACAGTAGTCAGGAAATCCTTCTACATGGCACACCTCATCACAAAAGGTTTCTTATACAGGAAAAAAGTGGTCATTGTTCCCCTCTACTCATCACTCATTAGACCCATTATAGAGTACAACGCCCCTTTTGGTATGTACCTCACAAGACATCTACAACAACTGAAAAGGCCACAGAAATACCTCACAAAGAGGATTACCAGCCTCAAACAGATGCCCTACGCAGATCATCTCAAAACATTCCAGCTTTACTCTGTCACATATCACCTACTCAGAGGAGATCTCTGCCTAACATACAAAGCTATGTCAAACCCAGAGCTGTTGGACATGCTCCATGTAAAGAAATCCCAATCCCTTTGAGCTACACACTCTAGGGAGCTAAACCTTGTCACCACAATAAACAGAACATGCTGGAGGGATAGATTCCTGTCTCAGAGACCTCCCATACTCTGGAACAAACTACCTATCTATATCAAACAAAGTTCCTCATTAGCACTCTTCAAGAAAAATCTTGATGACTGGATGGGAGATAGGAAATTCACCCCGGGGATCACTTCTGTGGCTCTGCTTGACAAGGGCACAGGAAAATAATTTTCATGGGTGGCAAAAGCCAGGGTACCCATTGGCTAGGCTTATATAGGCCCTAGGGCCAATAGCCTAGTACCTACCTATGAACCTATGAACCTATGAACAAAGGGAACATGGTGCCCACCCATGGTTAGTCACAACAGCATCTACATGGACATAAAGGTGCATGGACTGTGCTCTGGGCAGGAGGGACATGCATGGTGAACCTTGTGTTTGTGTACTGCATGCCTCCAGGTGATGTAGCACATACTCTATGTCTCTGTGGAGCTCCCTGTGTACAATACCCGTGACCTAACTGGGTGACAGACACATGTCTGTGTGTGCTCCATGGAGGGCACACCATCCCCTGAGGTGGTTCCACATGAAGGTAGTGATGGAACAGTGGATAATGAGGTTCCATGGTGGGCCATGGATGTGATGTGGACTGATAACATGTGCACATTAGGTTGGAGTGGTGTTCCTGCTGGCAAATAACCCCTACACATACTGGTGTGTAACTGTCATGGAACATATGTGGGCTGTAATAGTCCACACAATCCCAGAACATGTCCAACAGCATGCATAGATATCCCCAATACCACAGAATGGCAGATCTGTAGCAATCACATTGCAGGCCTACCACATGCATATGTGGAACCATAGTGGCAGTGACAATGGCATACAGGTGAAATGCCATGTAACTGCCCTGCAACTCTAGTGTCCCTCAGAAAGCATGTCTATAACCACATAGCAGAAAGTGTTATACAATACAATATATGGCCCAATGGTACACATGCCGGACACATACCGCTAGTGTAGTGTTAACATTATGTTGGAGCTGATATGGTGGTGGGAGACTGATATGTGTATTGTACTATGGTAAACTTGACATATGAGTTGCTCAGATATATTTCCATCATTATGTTTTTCAGGGAGTATGGCACTCCTGATGAACCCCACCTACAGTGCCGCTGAGGAGGAGATTATCATCACCAGCATCATCCACAACTATCAGCTGTTGTTCTCACGGACAAGCCAGGACCAGCAGGAGACAACAGCCATGTGGACTGATGTGGTCCACAGGGTGAATGAGTTGGAAATGCACAGCCGTACTTATGAGCAGGTCCACCACCATTGTAGTGACCGGCTCCGGCAGGTACGTCGTCGTGCTGCTGCCATGCGGGGTGACCACCTTGCAATGGTGGGGGGGCCATAACATCCACCCCCCTCAACAGAGTGGAGGAGCTGCTCTTCAGCCTGGTAGCACCTGCCCGCCCGCAAGAGCTCCAGACTTATACAATCATGGAGATGGATGCTACTCATACACCACACATTGAGCATGTACTGTATGCATCTGTACAGGTAGACCATGCATATGTGAGATGTGGGGTATGTTGCTGTGTAGTACTGATGAGCAGTAATGCATAAACTGTAGTACTGTGGACTTCAGCTGTTGTTGTACTGTAATATTGCAGCCACCCTGTAGCAATGTCACAGCTGTGACCACTGACATCAACTCTATCCCATCTCAATGTAGGTACCTCTGGGATACCAGCAAGCCAGTGGCCGGATGCCAGTGAGTATGGTTTAAGGTTATGCTTGGCAATTCACTGTGCATGTCATAGCTAAGGTGTAGGCCATTTACACATCTAACACACCTACCCATAATGTATGCTATACATGTGCACTGACACAGCACACACCTCACTAATTGGATTACCAGCCTCAAGCACATGCAATACACAGTCCATCTCAGACAACTGTGGCTACACTCCAGTGCACATTGCCCAACATACACAGCTATGTCATACACAGAGCAGTTGAACATACTACATATAATGACATCCCTCTCCCTCTGCTAACACACGCTCCAGGGTCCTAAACATAATCAACACATTACACAGAAAATACTGGAGGGATAAGGCCCTGTCCTGGGAAATCCCCACACTCCGGAATGGACTACCCATACATGTCAGGCAATGCTACTCATTGGCCCTCTTTACAGAAACACTTGGCAATTGGATGGGGAATGGAGAATACACCCTGGGTAGCATGTCTGTGCCACAGCCTGACAGGGGCACAGGGAATAACATTAGTGGGTGGTGCATGGCTGGGAACCCCTGTGGCTAGGCTTATGTAGGCCCCAGGACCAATAGACCAGTACTCACCTATGAACCTATGTGTACCACAGGCAACATCAGCCAGGGCCCAATCATGGTCAATAATGGTCTCTACACTCAACGTAGGTACAGTACATTGTGTCTGTGGTCAGTCTAGTGGTAGTCTACCACTCATACATGCACCACTGATGATGACATATGTGAATACACATCAAGCATTCCCTAAACATGTGTCCACATGTGATTCAGGAACACATAGAGGCTGTGAGCAGCAGCAGAAACACACCTGACTCACAGATACCCATCCTACAATGGTGTGTACACCCTTGAGGTATGGTGCACAGTACATGCCAAGGTGCTGAAGAGATGCACAGCAATGCTGTGGACATGGGTGCAGTGAGTTCCAGGGGGAGGGCCATCACCTACAAACAGAAGCCATGCATCACAGCCATGTAAAATTTGCTAATGGGAACTGACTACAGCTGCACTGCATGCTGTTGAGCCCATGTCCTGCATGCTGACATGTGTGTAATTACATGTATGTGTGTGATACTGTACTGCACCATCGCCTGCTATTGTCTGTGTTATGGGGTTGCAGGAGCTGTCTGTAGGTGCTGTCTGCTGGAGTGCATGGTTTGCCATGTATAGGTTCATAGGTTCATAGGTTGGTACTAGGCAATCAGCCCTAGGGCCTATACAAGCCTAGCCATAACAATTCCCTGGCTATTTCTTCCCACACTATTTACTTCCCTGGACCCCTGTCTAGCAGGGCGACTGACGTGATCCCTGGGGTGAATTTCCTTTCTCCCATCCAATTGTCAAGGTTCCTTTTGAAGATGACCAAAGAGGCACTCTGCTTGACGTGTATGGGCAATCTATTCCAGAGTCTGGGGAGTCTCTGGGTCTGGAACCTATCCCTCCAGCATGTTTTGTTTATTGTGATGACAAGGTTTAGATCCCTGGAGTGTGTGGCTCTGAAGGATTGGGATTTCTTTAAGTGTAGCATGTCCAACAGCTGTGGGTTTGACATGGCCTTGTATGTTAAGCAAAGATCGCCTCTGAGTAGATGATATACGACAGAGTATAGCTGGAGTTTTTTAAGGCGGTCAGCGTAGGGCATCTGCTTTAGGCCTGTGATTCTTTTAGTGAGGTATTTCTGTGGCCTTTCCAGTTGTTGCAGATGTCTTGAGAGGTACATACCAAACGGGGCATTGTATTCTATAATGGGTCTAATGAGGGATGAGTACAGTGGGACAATGACCTCCTTTTTTCTGGGTGAAAAGCCCTTAGTGATGAGGTGTACCACATAGAAGGATTTCCTGACTGTTGTGGTGATGTGGTTATCGAAGGTGAGACCACTGTCCACCTGTGTCCCTAAGTCTCTTATCAAACTTTCTGTGTTTAGTGTACTGCCACCTATATGGTAATTCACGGATACATGTTTTTCTGCCAAAGGGCATAACTATACATTTCTTGGCATTGAGCTTGAGCCCATGGCTCTGGCACCAAGCATCTGTTTCTGTAAGGCCCTTTTGTAGAGTATCCAAATCATTTGGGGATTCAATAATGGCTCCCAGTTTGCAGTCATCTGCAAACTTTGTTATCCAGAGTCCCTTAGTGTTGGCCCGTACTTCAGAGAAGTAGATGCCAAACAAGAGCGGTCCCAGGACTGAACCCTAAGGTATTCCACTTGTCACTCATCTGGAGCTGGATTTGGAGTCAGCTACTTTTACAGTGTGGGTTCTATCAGTAAGCCAGTTAGCAACCCATTGGGTGACGTAGGGATTAATGCCCAGCTTAGTAAGTTTATCTATGATTCCAGAGTGGGGGGGGTGTCAAAGGCCTTGGCAAGGTCTAGATAGGCTGTGTGGAGCACCTTACCCTCATCCATGGCTCTGGAGACTGATTCAAAGAAGTCAATCAAGGTCAAGAGACAAGATCGGCCCTTCACAAACCCAAACTGGCTGGGGTCCACTGTTTGAAGGTTGCCAATGTCTTTGTTTATAAGTTCCATGATAATACGCTCCATGGCCTTGCAGATAAGGCTTGTCAGACTGATGGGATGGTAGTTTCCAGGATCCAAGGTGGATGCCCCCTTGTGGAGTGGGATAACTGTAGCTGTGCGCCACTCAGTGGGCACGAAACCTGAGGTGAGGCTACGATTAAACATGACACTTAGATGAGGTGCCAGATCATATTGTAGTTCATGTAGTACACAGCCCGGGATGTCATCTGGTCCCATGGATGCTGTATTCTTAGCTTAGAGAGTGAGTTTTTTACCTGTGTGGCCATTATTACCGGAATTTGGCAATCTTCCGGTATTGAGATGGGCCATTTAGGGGGTGAGAGGGGGGTGAAATTGGCACTGAATTGATCTGCCAGGATATTGGCAATATCCTTGGGATCAGTATATTTAATGCCATTCTGTTTTAGCTCAAAGCAGATCTGAGAATTGCTATTTAGATTCTTGACATAGTTATAGAATGCCTTGTTGTTGTCTTTGGAATCTTTGGCAATTTTATTTTTGTAACTAGCTTTGGAGGATTTTATGAGGGATCTCAGTTTCTTACTGAGGCTGGTAAGGAAGTTTTTTGCATCCTGGAATTTTCCTCTTTTCTGCAACAGTTTCTTCTTTTTGTTGTAAAGTTTGTTTATGGCAGGGGACCACCAGATTGGCTTCTTTTTTTTTTTGGATGAGAGCATCTTGGTTCTATTTGGGATGGCATGATTTATGCATGAGTGGATGTGCTCGTACAGTGCCTAAGTGTAGGATTCAGCAGTTGAACTTTCAGCTCCCGTCTGCATGGGTGTCATGAAGTTTGTCACTTCTGACTTGAGTAGCATGAAGTTGGCTTTGTAGAAGTTTTTTATGGAGGTTTCCTTACTGGGGGTGGGGGTGGGATGTGGATGTTGAGGGTGATTAGCTTATGGTCAGATGTGACTAACGAGGGGGTGACCATAGGTGTGGAGCATCGATTTCCCATGTTGGTAATGACCAGGTCTAGGATATTGGAGCCCCTGGTGGGACTATGGATTAGTTGATCCAGGGCATTGGAATTTATGAATTCCAAGAACCGTTGGGCAAAGGTGTTGGTACATGAGTAGCTTTCCCAGTTAATGGCAGGGTAGTTAAAATCATCCAGTATTAGGGTGTTTGGTTCTATCTTAATATTTTCCAGTATGTTCAGAAAGGTGTAGTGAGAATCTTGGGGTATGGTGGGGGATCTGTAGCAAGCTACAATTTGGATTGCAGTCTTACCTAGTGTTAGTTGCACCTGGAGAAATTCAGACGCATTGTGTTGGGCAACTAGCCTGGTGGTGTGAATATCCTTGGTGAATATTGACACTCCTCCACCTTTAGTGTTTCGGTCCTGCTTTGGTGGCCGAACAGTGTGGTAAGAGTTGTAGCCTGGTATTGCAGGGGTACTCTCTGGAGCCTTGAACCACGTCTCAGTTACTGCACAGATATCGATGTTCTCCATTTTTAGGAGTGCCTCGAGAGAGTGCATTTTGAGATTTAGACTTCTAGCATTGAGTAGCATTACCTTCAGATTTTGTATGCTTGTACCTGTTATGGTGGTGGTTTTGTTCTTTGAACTTTGCTTAAAAAAGGCACTATAGGGGTGGCAAGAGCCTTAGCCAGTAACCTGAATCCCAGAGGCAACAGGTGCAGACCATCTCTGGCAAAGCATCGTGGTCTGTCAATCATGTCGTTCTAGGCAGACAGATACTGGATCCCCTTTGAATGACACCAGAAGCTTAGCCAATTGTTGAAATAAATCATTTTGTCCTTATATTGTGGTATCATTCTGGGTGAAGGCAGGATGCTACTCAGGGCTAGAGTCATACCTGCCTGGGCCACATGATCTGAGAGCTCTTCCATGTCTCTTTTCATGTAGTCCAGGGAGGTACGTCTCAAGTCATTCACTCCAACATGGACAATGACAGAGTCATATTTGTACTTGTTGTGGAGTGACTTGAGTGCATGCATTATGTGGCGGATCCTGGCACCCGACAGGCAGCTGACTGTAATTTTCTCCTTGTTCTACCTGGTGAGAGGGATATCAGTGTGCTGGACTATAGAGTCACCTATGACTAAAGTGTTAGGGGCTGTTGCTGGGTGGCACATAGGTGTTTTGAACTATGTGACACTTTGGTTGTGATTGGTGTTTGTTTGCGTTTCAGCTTCAGAGGTCCTTGTTGCTTGGGCAGGTTACAGTTAAGGGCCTCTGCATATGTGGATTTAGTGTTGCTATATGTGGGTGTTGGTGGTGTGGGTTTAGAAGGGCTATGTGTTGCTTGAGGTGTAGTATGGGTGTTAACCTTCTCCTCTTGACTGTCTAGCACAATCTTGGGTGGAAAGAGCTTTGCTTCCATTTTGGCTATGTAAGTGCATCTCTCACAGGTTGTAGTGTTGGGTGGTAGGAGGAGAGGGTTGTCTGTGTACATGAGGCAATTGCTGCATTGCCCCAGTATGCCCAGATTCACCAGGTGGACAGGAGAAATCACTGGAAGCTGACCCTTGGACATGCCTGGTTTGATGCTTTTTTTTTTTTTTTTTTTTTTTGTAAAGTACAGGAGCTGTTTTCCCTTACCTTAGCAAGGTACTTTGCAATTATAGGCTGTTTAATGCCTACTATTAATTTCTCCTTATTAACAAGGAGAGTTGAGTACTTGTATCAGTTTAAGGCTTCCTAGTGCTTTCCAGCAGGTATTAGAGAAAGTGCTAGTCAAAGGGATGCTTAAAAGTAAGATGAAAAAAAATGCACACTGCAGTGTGCACTAGAGAAGGTAGAAGTAAAAGTAGGTAACTTAAGTTTTACCTGTTTAAAAAGTTAAGGTTTAGTGGTCACTGCATGTGTGTATATCTGTGTGTGTGGCCATGTCTGCACACGTGTGTGTGTGTGTGTGTGTGTGTGTGTGTGTGTGTGTGTGTGTGTGTGTGTGTGTGTGTGTATGTACTGTTTAGCGGTGTTGTACAGGTCTTATAGTCTGTTCCCTGTTTCCCCTCACAGGTGGTGAGGTGGGGCTGGGTCCCCCCTGCAGGGAATCTGATGTCACTAATACAGACAGCGATCATGAAGATAGGTGTGTTGAGGCACAGGAAGGGTCATCAGGGGCTGCCACTGGGCCACCAATTGGAAACCCATATATATCCACACCATCCAAGCACACAGTCACACTGCCTCTACACATCTCATCACCATTGGCCCTAGCTGAGGGACAGCCTACAGTTGGCATTGGCCGGGACAGTGTGGTATCTATGGCACATGTGTCAGGACACAGCAGCCATAGCCAGATGTCTGGCGGGGTATCACATAGGCAGACATGTAGGGGTGCTCTTAGTCATCATGTCCCTGGCAGACGTGCCACATCTATTTCAACCACATGCATGTTCCAGACTGTCATGGATGCACAGGCACGAATGGAATGGTACATCAGGCAGGGTCTAAGGGTGCAGAGGGCTCATCACACCTTTGTAACTGACAGCATCCGTGACCTAGCAGGTGCCATCCATAATTACACTGAGGTTATGGATAGACAGTGGGGTGAGACATTGGAACTCATCCACAATGTCATGTCCATGCATCAGGACAGGGCAGAATGGTTGCGACAGCCATGTGGATGCATGCCAGAAACACCAGCAGCTGGAGGTCGCCGTGGACATCCAACCAGTCACAGCCACTCCCGTAGTAGCAGTACCAGCCCCAGCACTGTGGGAGGGGGATGTCCACTGACCATCATAGCAGACCACGTGCACGTGGCTCTGGCCAGTCCCAGGAGGGACCTGGATCCAGTGAATGTCTGTCAAACTCGGGGGACAGTACTCAGTCTGGCTCTGTACCTGATACTGCCTGTAGCACCCCTGCCAGGCACAGGTCCCATGTCCGTGGCCGGAGATGGTGAACTACAAACCCTGCCAGGTACAGTCGGCAGCTGTCCCACAATTCCCTGTATAGGGTAGTCACATGGAGGAACTGTGTGCATACAGACACACACACAT
Organism: Protopterus annectens; assembly: GCF_019279795.1. Taxonomy (NCBI): domain Eukaryota; kingdom Metazoa; phylum Chordata; order Ceratodontiformes; family Protopteridae; genus Protopterus; species Protopterus annectens. The sequence goes on from NC_056725.1 coordinate 257,862,903, forward strand.
AAACAACAAACCTAGAGCAACCACATACCTGCACACACAACATTACTAGTGGCCCATAACAATACTCAGCCCCCTCACACACACCACACATGTTGTCAATTTTATGGTTCAGCCTAGGCATCTGGCAAACCAACAACACACCCTGTGCATATGATGATACCTGTGCCATTCCCTGACATCTGTAACATCGATGCAGGGACAGGCTAACATGGTTCTGATGCACAGGGTGACTGTACAACAGTGTAGCCATGGAATGATGTATAGCATGTTGTCAGCAGTAAAGTGAAATGCTAATATCTTGGGTGGTGTAGCTGCACAGTCATGATGCATCATAGCTGTAATTAACAATGTTGTATTGTAGTCACCAGTATCTGTTCTGATTGCATTGTGTTTGTCCATGTGCCACATGGCTGATGGGTGCAGTGGTGTCAGCAGGCCTTCTACAGTGGACACCAGTAAGTGTAGTGGGTGGTACACATGCCATGGCTGGGTAAAACACACACTGCCTTTGGTTTGGCTGCAGTACAGGTACAGGACTGTACACATGGAGGTATGTCCCCGTGCAGGTAACACATCTGTTTCACATGTAATCCCACCAAGACAGGATAGGCATAACCACACAGTGCTATATATGCAGTCTGCAATGTGGATAACATTGAACAAGCTAACAGCAGGGTGTATGTCCCTCTCCCCACTCTACTGCGATCGTCACCTAAGTAACATGTGTGTGCCAATGCCAGTGGCACAGCCCTACCCTTAGGAGGGTGTAAGGTGCTCAACTACTGTGAATGGTGTAAACAACAACTAACAACCTGATTACATACACTGTACAGTATTACAGACAGCTATGTGGGGGGATAGATGCAGCAGTAACTGCAATAATGGCATTCGTGTCCACAACAGCCACACCCAGTGAGTTATAGCAACCCCAGTAGTGATGCACACCTCAACAGTGTGGAGGAGGACATTGACACATCTATGACCTGTGAAGGACTGTATGTCCACGGGATGGCTCCTGTGGTATGTTGGCATATGCCAAGCAGTCCTGGTGGAAACATATTCTGTGAAAGGAGGTAGATCCCATAACAACTACACATATTCCTACAAGCAGAATGGTGTACAAAGGTCTGATATGATCTACATAGGCATTGTGCACCTCCTAACCCTCATCTACACGTGTCATGATTGGGTTAAGGAGGTATACCAGGTTCAGGTTGTATTCTATGCCTTTGACAAGTCCAACATTGGCGGGGCCCTGTGTGTTGAGATAACCTGTGACATTGGCCATGGGTTCATTGTTGATATGGTCCATGTCCCTGCAGACCAAGGTCATCAGGCTACTGGGTGGTAGTTCCCAGTTGACATGGTAGGTTTGTAGATGTCTCTGCCAACATTGGTAAATCCATTGTCAGGTGTAGGGCTATTGAATTGTATAAGGGATTCCACCTACTTACTGCACCTGCCCAGGGGGTTCCCCCAAGCATGACACGTCACTTGACTGTACTGCATGATATGTTAGTAATGCCAGCCTTACATCCTACAGGTGGGATGGAGTACTGTTAACATGTACTGCTCTTGTCATGTAGGGTCCTGCTTATGGGATCTGCTAAGGTTGGTATTGTATTGCAGGCCAGATGTATTTGGCTGGGGGGAATACCTATCCATGCCAGATGTATGTTGTTTTGGTCTCTCAAACCCATCAATAGTAAATGTGGACATATATGTTGTGGTTACGTTCCCAGTTCCATCTACAGATGAATGTCCATATATACCTATATTGATATATATGTGTTCACCTTTGACAGGGGGACAATCATTCCATCGAACGGTCCTTTCTACAAAGCAAAAGGACTAACCCGTCATTTCTTACTGCATCACAGTTAAGAGAACTGCAGTTCTAAAGGCACCTTTGCTGACTCTCAAACTGCAAGTTGGAATACATATCGTAATGGCTGGGGGGCATTACTCCCTGCACCCCCCCCCTCTGGGGGGTTGGGCTCCCCACAACTCCCATAGTGCAATATATGAACTCCTAGTGTGCACTACAGTGAGGATAGGCAATTATTCCCCATCCCCACTGTAGTGGCATCCGCAACCAAATTGCCTAATCTGCAATGAGCGAATGCATAGTAACATTCGCTCATTCCACATTTGATGCATGTATTGCAAGATTGTCCAATGTTGAGAACATACTTTTGGCCTTCCAGCTTCTGGACACATGGATTTCTCTCTTTGAAAGGTGAGCTATATATATACACTGACATATATGCTTTTCTAGTGCTGTATATATATATATATGGACATGTGGATATATACATATATATCTATGGCTGTATGCATATCTATGTATATATGTATTTACTGGCTTATATATATACATATATATATATATATATATATATATATATATATATATATATATATATATATATATATATATATATATATATATATATATATATATATATATATATATATATATATATATATATATATATATATATATATATATATATATATATATATATATATGAATGTACATGTATATGTATGTATATATATATATATATATATATATATATATATATATATATATGTATATATATATATATATATATATATATATATATATATATATGGGATCCGGACACATGCTCGACTAGCATATGTCCGAATCACAAAACATTGAACACACATACACAAAAGCACTAAACATCAACAAGCGCTTCCGTGTATGTGTGCCTGTTTCATAGATTAGACTACAGTGCGGGTAAGGAAAAATTCCATTTTCCCCACTGTAGTGCGATCTTGAAGTGAGAATAATAAAGTAGGGGGGGTGTGGGGTGCAGAAACATAGATTTTTTTTTTTTTGAACTACACATACACGGAAGAGCTTTTCGATGTTAAGCACTTTCATGTATGTGTGTTCGATGTTTTGTGATTCGGACATATGCTAGTCGAGCATGTGTCCTAGACCCTTATATATATATATATATATATATATATATATATATATATATATGTATGTCTATACCTATATCTACATATATAGATATGTTATATCCATCTAAAGTTGAATATATATATATATATATATGTATATATATATATATATATATATATATATATATATATATATATATATATATATATATATATATATATATATATATATATATATATATATATATATATATATATATATATATATATATATTTACACACACACACACACACACACACACACACACACACACACACACAAATACATCTACATGTCACAATACATTCCCTGTAGTGTTGCATACCTGGGATGGATGATATGTATGTGAAAACATCATGATTATGCATATCTGCCATGGCTTAGTGATAAATCACTTTGTGTATGATGTGCAGGGTCCTGGTTACGAGCCTTGCAGGAGCTGTTTATTTTGTTGCTGGACAGAACACACAAACCTGCTTACAACTGCTTTACGGTGCCTTAATCACTCTCTATCCAATGGGCCATGTTCTGGCCAGCAACAAATTAAACAGCTCTTGCAAGGCTCAAACCAATGACCCTGCACACCCTAGACAAACTGATACACCCTAGACAAACTGAAGTACCACTAAGCCATGGCAGGTACACAGATTTTCAATGTTTCAGAAAAATATCAGCCAGTCCTGTCATGCAACAGTACAAAGAATGTATACCAACATCTAGATGTCTGTGTGTGTAACTATAGTGCAACCTTAACAGATACAACATACCCATATATGTATAGATACACATATATTCAAATATATATGTTGTTTTACTAACTCTCTATACATATATATCACTATCTATGCACATATACCTATATATCTGTTAGCAGATAAATATATATATATATATATAGGTATATATGGCCATACATCTGTAGATAGCAATTGCAGATTAACAAATACACTTCTGTCCACATGCACCAGTAATGGGGTTGAGAGGCCCCACACACTATACATCTTGTACGAATAGGCATCCCCCCACAGCCAAACACATGCAGCCTGCACTGCACTACCAAGTACAGTCTGCCTCCCACAAGACATGTAATATGTAGAAGCCATCAATGTCTCCAGGATACAGATACACGGACACATATATGCAGATACATATATATATATATATATATATATATATATATATATATATATATATATATATATATATATATATCCATGTGACTACACATACACATGCAGATATATGTACAGTAAGATACATACGTAGGAGGTGCACACAATATGGAACAGCCACTATGCCTACAGTTAACACCTGAACAACTGGACACTGTATGGGCTACACATACTAATGTCAATCATTGCCTGCAACATATACCAATAGAATGGTCATAGGAAATACACCACACACAGGCCTGCAGAAATGGGACTCCTTTAATTGTGTACCATAACAGTCCAATATGCCATATCAAATAGCTGTTCAAATACTAACAACCATATAATCGGAGTACTGCAACTGTGAAACAGTAACACTTATACAGTAGCCTGGAAAGGTTCCCAACTGTTGCAGTCCAAGCAAGCCCTTCAGAATGTACAATAGTGCTGACAGACTGGATCACAGGGTACCACACAATCAACAGTATGTACTGCAGGTGTGTAGTTCAGCAGCCTCTATCTACACTCTCTACAAACTCTGTAGGAGGTAAAGACATTTTGTGATCAAATGAGTTGTACCCAGAACATAACAATGCATAACACACAGAACAGTCTGTATGTCAGGAGGCAGTAGGCTTGCAAGTACCCCAAGTCATGTAAGTAATGTCAATATAGGTGGAGTATATGGTACTATACATCCACATACCTTAAGGCAGCTCACCCCTGATACCCCCACATTTGTAACAGCCTAGGTCATTTATGGTGCTCTCCACCTGGACTCAATAATACAAGACCATATACCACTGTTACATACACTGGCCTCTGCAGTGCATAAGGGCACACATGTGTTGAGTAGGTGATGCCCACACATATATGGCCCCAGCCCCAATGTATGTGTGGGAGATACAACATCAGTGGACTAATGGCAACAATGGCAATGTGATGTACTCACAGCTCACTACAGAACAACCCCCAAACAGCATGACATATGTGCACGGCTTTTTATGTAGATGGGGGACAGAGGCTGGAACACATGCATATATGTGGAACACTGTTGCCATACACTAAGAAAGGTGCTGGTGTTAAAGGATAGTCTGCAACATACCCTTAGTCAGGGGAATTGAGGTTAGATATAGACATGGATGTAGCCATGTACTGATAGCATGCAACACACATATTGCCAGTGTCATATCTGACACAGAACCTGTGTGGCGGACGGACAACACATGATAGGCATACCTCTGCCCAGCAAGAGGTTAGGCCTACAGTAGTGAGCTATGCAGACAGACTGCATTCCAAGGTACACTAGTATGCACACACACACACACACACACACACACACACACACACACACACACACACACACACACACACACACACACACACACACACACACACCCTGTAACACTAGTACTATGCAAAGCATTACACAAATCTATCCACAGTCTGTCTGTAGTTCCTGAAACTCCTACTAATATGTGTCTGCTCTGAGTGTGCAGGCTCTCCTGTAAGAGGTATTGCTACCTGCTGCCTGTATCACTGATGCCCACACACAGGACGGATGTCCATCACACAGGAAACATAAAGGGACCATGACCACATGCTGTAGGGAGTTATAGTGGGTGGTTGCCATGACAGTGGTAATTCAATGTAGTACACGTGTAATTATATATATATATATATATGGCTATCTGGATAATACATATATTTCCACCATATGTCCTGGACATGGAGTGTAGCCGTAAGCCAGCCCCTACAGTCTCACAGTAGTAGTGTAAGGGGATGACAGCTATGTATAGCAGGTATATTACTAGACTGTTGCTACTGTCATTGGGATTGTCTTCACAGACATGATGAATGTGGATGCTAACATCTGCTTATAACATGTGTGCCATTGGCTACTGACAGACATCCTAAGGAAATCATTGTAAGGCACTGCTACTAGCATGTAATGCCCCCTGTGGAGTGCAGCAGAGATAATGGCCACTATATGTGGAACTTTGGACACACCCTGTACAGTCCAGAGGTACACACATGATCCCTTAGTGCACCACATGTGTACCAGGCCTGACAATATGGATGTAGACAGCCATGTAGATGGGTATAACACATAACGACTGGCATACATTTGGCACCATAGGTGTTGGATTCACACACTCCTGTCTGGCCTGACACATAATGACCGCTGGTACAGGGGTGCCATGGACACATACCACCCACTAGATATTGAAATACATCTGTACAGCATCCCACTGCTCTGTCTGACATACATAACATTTAAGGGAGGCCCAGCAACAGTACATCTGGCGAGTATCTGCACATAACATCCCACTGGTTAAGTACACTAAGCTGCTAGGTATGTAACAATGCACTGTGCAGGCTACAGGCAGACTGGTTCAACACTGGCCTACATCTCATATGGGGTAATGCACATGTACCTGCATATATATCAGGCTCAACAGCCATGTCTCAGCACATGGTAAGATACACCTGTGTGACAGTGCATAACCACAACCAATGTGAACACAGCCACAGCCACATATGGTAAGCTAGCATAATATTACAGTATATGGACTATCTGTTCTACACCATCCTCATATGTGCCACTCACCAAATGACCCTACATGTACTGGGCTGCTACACAGTTTGTCATGATGGCTGTCTGTGGTATGGGACATTTGTGTTTATGGCCATACAGACATGTACGGCAAAAAGTAACATTTGAGTGAAGGGGAGCTAGAACAATGACATCTACCACAGTCTGTACACAGGCTGAGGTACATATTAACAATACACACACTGCCGACATTCACCATCACTACACAGACCTCAGCACTGTACAGTCATCCACAGAATCTCCAGCTTATGTCATGAAATATAACCACTACTGTACATGACGTGTAGCAATCTGATATATCACTGGCTTGTTTTCAGATATGATGACAGTATTTATGGTGTATAGCACATATGCACCACTTTATGCACACCATATGTACAAAGGTTGACAGAGGTGTGGCTGACAGCACATACACAGGGCCAGTATAGACATGTTACTGTGATAACCCCATATAATTTCCATTGTAACAGGGTATGTTGCAACATATGTCCTATGAGGGATATGAATTCAGTCACTATACCGGCCTTCATCATCTACAGACTGCAATCCTCACACTACCTTCTGCATTCCATGGATTGATGCACTGTGGCTAACACATGAAACCATAGGCACAACACACTGCCCAGTCTGCAGATCACCCTGCAGATGGGGATTCCTCATATACATGGAACTGACACGGGAGGTATTGCAACATGTACAACAGGCATACCCAGACAAACACTGTTAAACCAACATTACTCCAACTACAGTATAGCAGCACTTACAATCTGTAGTCCGGTCAGGCACATTTCCTTCCTGTTGGTTGCCCCCTTTCCACAGTGTATGTTGTTAGAGGTAAATCCCCATTCCATCTGGGATGCTGTTTGCCAAACATCATATCTAGTTCTTGCTCACAGTGACTGCAAAGGCCCAACACCGCCATGATGTTCCTAGGTATTGGAGTGTGTTTCCATGCAATTGGCTATGGGATTGTTACCACAGCTGTTCCACATGCAATCAGCTAGGGGAGGGCTCCAATTCATGCAGAGGCCATCAGCTGATCATGAGCATCACGTAACATACACATGCTGCTGCCTAAGGAAGACAGGTATGGGTCTCCACATCCACCAGAGAGGGAGTGGGGGAGGTAGACAGATGCAGATGCATGTCAGGGAGGGGTGGGAGGGTAAAACTGAAGCATGTTTGTGTAACACACCTACCATCACAGGGTATCAAACCCCTGACAACTATGTAGTGCAATCACAGTTCGATACAGTTATTGGATGCACCACATGGGTTACCTGATGTGGAGCACTCAGAACATATTTGTCAGGGTGAGTGACATCTGCAACAGGCATACGGTAGATGTACGGTAGGTGTTGTACATGTGCCTATCTGCATGAACATGTGCCACCGTCAACACAGGCACACTCACACAGGGATGCACACACATTGACACACTTGGCAGGGTCAGGTGTGCAACTCATCAGTAGTGGGATTGCCACAACACATCAAAGTGCAGGTATCACATGCACCACACAGGTCATATGGAGGCCGTATGGGCAAATAGTATGAGGAGATGTCAGACAGACAGCATGCTTCAGTATGCCCTGGGGGGGTTGTAGTGAGTGTGGATGTGGACATACACACCATACAACACACACACACATGCACACACAGGGTGCCAGTTCTGACATGCATGGGGTGCCTGTCTACATGGGTGTGTGGTGGTCAACTGTGCTAGCAGGCTGTACAAGGGTAGGCAATGGGTATACCATGGCATCAGGCCACATGGCAATGGTCTGCATTGTGGCTCAGGGCTGTAGTTACTGCATTTGCCCACATAGGTGGGTATTGCATCCCCCATCAATTCAGCTGGGTGACTATTGTGTGTGGCCAATGCTGTACATCACATACCATGTATGTGTTTCTTACTCCATGACATGAATGGTGTCTGGGATGTGCACACCTCACACATGCATGTACAGTGACATGTGGAACTGTACCTGGGGTGTCTGGCCCATGTTGTGAACACAGCTTATCATCAGTTGTGTCAGTTTTGCTCACCTGTGGCAGGAACTGGTAATGGGCAGCAGGTTTACCCTTCACCTACAGTGATAGCATGCCAACAGCATTCCCTGATATCAGTGTCATCTGTCCATACAGGGCATATTGTCAGACATGGTATGTCCATTGTGAGTTACATGTGGAGGCACCACAGGTGGTGCAGGTGTCCATTGGGGAACATGGTGGAGGTGCACTCTCTGCATGTACGTGCATATTGGACAGATGGCCAGGGTGATGTGCCCTCTGTAGCCCACTGCTATCGCTGCATAGTTACTATCAGTGGACAATATGCAGTGTACTAACCACATATTGGCTGTTGCCTAAGTATGTGTGTGCATATGACACATGGGTTGAGTGTGTGTTCTGGGTAATAGTGGGGTTGGTAATTTGGATTGGCTGGCCTTGATGTCACATGTATGGGTATGGCTTTGCACCCCAGCCTCCCAGCTAATTTACATCTGTTATCCCTGTATGGTTAACATTGTGATATATAGTAGGGCCACCATAAAAGTAATGAGCAAAACCCCCTCCATATTGGCCACAGGTATCTCACACACACACACACACACACACACACACACACACACACACACACACACACACACACACACACACACACACACACACACACACACACACACACACACACACACACACACACATGCCTGTCATGTCTGGGAGTTGAACCCCTATCTAACTAATTTATTAGACTACAGCACTACACAGTTATAGTATGCGCCATGGACATTACTGGAGTACTTCTTCCCCAAAGGTGTATTTCACAGTGACTGACATCAGCAGGAGTACCAAAGTAGGGCATTTCACCTGTACTGCAAGTGACTAGCCTAAAATGCATTGCTCTCTACACAAACAGTGAAACACACACAAAACATCCACAACTGCAATGCGTGGGTATAGAACCCCTGCTTAAGGCTTATATTACACTACAGCATGGAATAGCTATAGATCACACCACAGGGATTGCAGATACCTTTCTCCCCAAAGTAGTATTTCACAATGAATGACATCAGCAGGATTGGCAACATAGGGCATTTGAATTGTACTGCATGTGAGTAGCCTATGATGCATTGCTCTATACATAGACATTGAAACACACCAAAACATTCAGTACTGCCATGGGTGGTGATGGAACCCTACCACAGTTCTAAATCACAATACAGCAGTACAAAGGTATAGGCCGTGCTACAGACATTACTGGGCTATGACTTTCCCAGATGTGTATTTATAGGTTAGTGACATCAAAAGCCTTACCAACGTTGGATATATGAATTCTAAGGAGTGTATGTGACCTAAAAAGGATTGTCTGTAACTCAGTCATGAACAGACAGAGACACAAAGATTCACACACACACAATTGTCAAGACTGGGGTTAGAACACCTACCTAACTACTTTACCCCACTACAGCAGTGCACAGTTACAGGAAGCGCTACGGAAATTACTGGGCTATGATTTCCCCAGAGGTGTATTTCTAGGTGAGTGACATCAGCAGCCTTGCCAAAGTTGAGTATATGTATTGTATGGGGTGTGAGTGGCCTAAAAAGCATTGCTCTCTACACAGTCAGACACACACACACAGTTGCCAAGTCTGGCGTTAGAACACCTACCTAACTACTTCATCACACTACAGCAGTACTCAGTTACAAGATGTACTACAGAGATTAGTGGGCTATGATTTCCCCAGAGGTGTATTTCTAGGTGAGTGACATCAGCAGCCTTGCCAATGTTGTATATATGAACTGTACTGAGTGTGAGTAGCCTAGAAACCATTTCTCTCTACACAGGCAGAGACCGAGACATGCACACATACACACACTCACACAGTTGCCAAGTCTGTGGTTAGGACTATTACCTAACTAGTTTATCAGTACAGCAGTACACAATTATGGGATGCACCATGGGGATTACTGAGCTACAGCTCCCCCAAAGGTGTATTTCACATTGGATGACCTCAGCAGGCTTGTCATGATACTGCTATGTGGAAGGTGGCGCGTGCATGGGCTGTAACCCATTCATGTAGGGGCTGACATGCCAATGCGGGCATATATGGGGGTCATATGCCACAGGTACGTTTATACAGCTACTAGGTGACAACTTCCTTGTACAGTCATGTTGCACAGCTGGTACGTGCAACACGCCGTCATGCTGACAGATACTGGTGGTTAGTATCTGCAGTGAGTGACACCTGTACCTCATGTGTTTGGGGCCTTTTGGCTGTGTGTTGGGTGGGACAGGCCCAGATGGCTCCTTGTCACGGTCACCCTCTTCAACACATCTATGTCCATCTACCTTTGGCTTATTATAGTGTGCTGTCCTTACATATATGTCTGTATTCCTATCCACTGTGTGTGCAAGGCAGGAGTGGTGTATACTAACATGTGTCTGAACTAAGAACTGCAACTGCCAGATATGTCTGGTCCACTGTTGTTTGCTGACATGGCCTTCATGTGTTTAAGTGTGTGAGCATGCCCAGTATGGCCTTTCAGTATGTTGTTGACTGACATTGCCTCCATTCCTCTAAGTGTGTGGTCATGCCCAGTATGGCCATCTATATTGCATGTGTGGATCACATCCAGGTGGTTTGTACTGTAGTGCTGACCCTTCTGTTGTACACTGACAGGTAGCATGCTGTGTCTGCAGGGTATACATCGGTCATTTGCTATTGACTGTTGCTACATTTCTGCATAGTGGGGCGGGACACCTGACTGTTTCTACATTTCTACACAGGGGTGGGGGGGCACACCTGACTGTTACTATAAGTGTACATAGGATGGTGGGGCACACCTTACACTTTTACACAGTTGCTAGGACTGTACTGGTATGTCAGGTACACCATTTCAGTCTGTAGTCTTACCTATTGTGCTGGCTAGAGGCATACCAGTGCACTACAGATCATAGCTTTCACTACCTACATATTAGTTTCTGACTTCCTGGCCTTCACAACTTACATCCAACTGGCTGGCCTGCTGTAGTCTGTCTGTGTAGGGATGGAGTAGGGGTTACCCATTGTGCTCATTCAGAGGCCATAGTACAGCATTTGTTTGTGTTTGTCCACACCTATCCTGCTGGCTGTGACTGTTGTTGGATATGTGCCCCCCCCAACTGGTATGTGTGAGTCACTTACCTTGTGGGTGTCCCAGTATTGAGGGTGGTGCTGCAGGGCTGCCTAGGTCAGATGCACATAGTACACTCCCTATACATGGTTGAGCACAGGTAGTGTCATTAAATGTATGTGCGAGTCGGAGAGAGGTGTCATTCCCTGGGTCCCTACTGTGTCAGTGTATGTGCTATGCATTGCCTCTTTGCCAAGGCCAGGGCATATTGGGCTTGCCTCTTTCTGCCTATGGGGGCAGGCTCAGGTCGTTCCTTCTCTGAGTCACTCTGCACCTGTGCAGGCCTTGACACTGGTGGGGGATGTGTGGCCCTGCCCCATGCTGTTCTTGCTGCAGCTGTTTCTGCAGGATCTTATTGTGTAGCCTGGCACATTTTGGGTACATGTAGTTGGTGAATACAGCAAGGCTCCACCAAATGTGTCCAGGCACTACAACCATGACTTGAGCATCCCAAACACATGCTCTATTATGATTTGTGTTTGTGTGTGTGTGCATTTCTGATGGGTATCATCAGCCATGGCTCTAGTGCATATCCAGCATTCCCCACTAGGTGACCATGTGGGATGTCCCCATTGGCAAATGTCTGGTACAACTGCATCAGATGCCAGATGTGGGAATTGTGGTAGCTTCCAGGGCAGCCAGCACACACATTCATTATTATGCCCTGGGCATCACACATGACCTGGCAGTTGATGGAGGGGAAGCCATTGCGATGGAATGTAGACCCTACCCTGCTCACCTGGTGGTGCTTTAATGTGTATGCGCATGCAGTCTATTGCACCCACTACCTCAGGATATTCTGCTATTTGGTGGAAGAGATGCATATTGCTGGCCAACGCCTCACGGGTGATGGAGAAATATACATGCTCACCGACATGTGCTGACATGGCATCCAGGAACTGGTGGAGTACCCTGAATCCTGATGCCTGTGAGATCCCCATCATATCCCCAGTTAGCCTTTGGAAGGTACTTGTAGCTAATATTCTTAGGCCTACACATACCTTGGTATCCATTGAGATGGATTCCCCTCTGTTGGGTCTGTGTTTCAGGCGTGGCCGGCACAGCTCAACAATATGCTGTAGGAGGACCCTGTCCACCCTATAGTGCTCCACTATCTCCAGCTCATGTAGCCCTTGGTAGGTTACCCTGGGTCTGTATACTCTTCTTCGTCTCCTCACTGTGGGTTGCTCAGCAGCATTCACATCCTCACCAACCTCAGCCTCTTGCACATGCTGGTTTATGATAGCAAAAGCAGCCCCTAATATTTTTTCTCCTGCTTTCGTTTTGTAAAATTTCCCCATCTGTATACATCGGTGGTGCAGAGTTTTTTGGAAAAACAAGGAGAAAAGGTGTTTGCATAGTTTATAGTGTTGTGCTGGGCAGGGCTGGTCTGCTGCCTGTATAATTGGCTGATTCTGATACATTTCACCTGTCAGCTAAGCTAGTTCTTCTTGATTACCTTCCTACTGCTGTTTTCCCTTCCCATTGCCTCCCTGTTTAAACCCATGTGCGTGCCGCGCAAATGGAGTGCTCAAATGTGCACTGAGCTGCTTTTTCCTGGTTTAACTTCCTTTTACTTTCTGTATAACCCAGTGCGCGGCGCACACACATGCTTACACTTTGTAGAGAGTGCTAGGCAGGTTTAGACACACCCCACGTCACTGCCCTATGCTTAGCCAGGTGAGCTCGGCGAAAAGAAAATTAAAAGTTGTTTATTTTTTTTTTTTTACAGTTTGCAATGCCAATGGCCGTCTACTTGGACATTGGCATGCTTCCTCAATGATATGCAGCCTTTATTTGGAGCTGTCATAGCTTCATTTTGTAGATTGCAGAACTGTCCTCGGTTACGAACCGAGTACATTTCTGCACACTGCCAGCTTCCTGGATTGCATATTACCCTCATTTGCATGGTTTTCACCTGCAAATGAGGGTAATTTGCATACAGGAGCTCAGTCTTTGCAGGATTAGCATAAGAGCTCACGTGCACATCCTGGGAGCTAGTTCCTGGATCACACGTCGGCCATATTGCTGAAAATAGCTCTTAAACTAATCCTGCATGCTATAAAGGGCTTCGTAAATCTGCGGGTTACATTGCAAAGTTAAATGCAATTGTTTTCAAGAATCAAGTTAAACTTAATATGATCTTCTTCATGTCTCAATATAAATACTTATTGTTAATCTAGTTTTTAACTGTAAACTGTGTCTCTTTCCTTAATCATTGTTATCCTACTATAACACCTATTAAGACTTTTATTCACCTTAACTTGCATTCCAAAAAACAAATACACACACACACACACACACACACACACACACACACACACACACACACACACACACACACATATATATATATTTTTATATATATATATATATATATATATATATATATATATATATATTTATATTTATATAGGGTCTATGTCAATTATTCAAACACTTAAAATGTCGAACATTATATGGTCAAGTATGTTCAACATTTCAAGTGTTCGAAGGTTGACTTTTAATGGCACCTTACAGTGCAGAATGGGAGAATTTCCCTTTTCTGCACTGAAGTGCGGTCTCGGAGTTGGTATATTTAAGTAGGGGGGTGGGGGGGCAGGGTGGCTTGCACCCCTGCTCACACTGTTGGTGTATGTTCTTTTTTTTTTGTTTTTTTTTTTATTAGATATTTGAACTTCCAAATATTGACCATATGGTCTTGACCATATGGTATTCGACATTTTAGAAGTTTGAATATTTGACATAGACCCTATTATATATATATATATATATATATATATATATATATATATATATACACATATACATATATATTTTGGACTAATTACTTTAAAGTTTGTTCTCTGAGTATACATTGTTGTGTATATTAATTTCAAATATTATGCGCTATTCTTTTATGTTATTACACTATTCCATTATGTTATTATTTTTACTGTAACTCACTATGTTAATCATTTACTTCATTACACCATATTATGGTAAGTACTAGAATTAATACAGGGTAGCTGTGTACAAAGATCCAATGAATCAAGTGCTAACAGGGTTTGGTCTCACAGAGGTGTTCCCAGTAGGAAGGGGTGAGCATCAGGTTTCAGCTCTGAGTCACTGCTGTTCTTACTGGTGAGGAACTACATCAGAAAACAGGCTGGAGGGGACAGAGCAACAGAGTTTGTGTATACAGATGATGTGGCAGTACAGCAGACACTGAACAAGAACTTCAACAAACGATAGGGAAATGGGATGAAACTGAGTACAGATATGACAGTTGTAATGGCAGCAAATGTGGGAAATAAGAAGCTAAGAATTGAGATATAACGTAACAGGATAACAGCTACAAATGTCTGGGAGGAGTGGTTAAGAAGAATGGAAGTCTGCATGTGGAGGTCAAAGCTAGACTCAGAAGAGCTGCAGCTAACAGGCACAAAGTGTCAGGTGTAATGTTTGACAGAAGAATGCCAACAAAGTTAAAAAGCAAGGTGGTATACAAAACACTGATGCTTGGGCAGTAAAGGCAGAGCAGTTCAGGAAGGTAGAGGAGATTGAGATGAAGTGTCTAAGATGGATGGTAGGATGCACACTGTGGGGCTGGCAAAAAATGAAGACATAAGAGCAGACTCCAAAGTAGTTCCAATTGCAGAAAAAGCCAAATATAACAGATTATGGTGGTTCAGGCACATGTGCAGAAATGCAGAAAAAATCTGGTGAAGAAGATTAAGGACAGAAAGGAACAAGGCAAGAAGAAACTAGGTCATCTAGCAAAGAGGTAGATGGATTGTGTGAGAGAAGACCTGCGACAGTCAGGCATGAGTATTAAAGGAGGTAATAGAGTGGCATTGAATACAGACAGATGGTAACAATTGACACAACATGCTGACCCCATGTAGAAAATGGGTGAAAAAAAACAGGTTGATGATGATTATGGTGATGATGATGATGATGGTGGTGGTGGTGGTAAGCACTAACATCAACTTATAATTATTGTTCTTCTAAATGACTATTTAATTTGTACTACTGAACCCTGGACATAACTGAAAAGGGACTGTGGACCAGCTCTCCTACCCAGTTAACAAACTGCAAACAACTAAATACATAAAGCCATTCATTATCTCCTGCATATATAAAAGACAGTAACATCTTCCTTAGCTTGGCAAAGAAAGTGGTAGGAGGATTGCCAGTATCCTTACAACTGCATAACTAATCAATAGCAACAAATATCAGTATAGTGCCTGGACAATTTGTGGAAAATCTAACTGAATAATCTTCAATCACTGGAAGTATCCTTTTAGTTTTTAGATTATATTCTGTTATATCAATTCAACATTTTTCTCAAATGAATATCCTAAGAAAACACAAAGACTGGTGAACTGATCCTGATAATTTAAAATTAGCATTTTGTTAATATGGTCTCATGGTTGATTAGGTCTCAGAAGAGCTACAGTTAAATGGTATTGGTTGTGTTTGGAAGCATCTTTATTTTACAGTTAAATTTCCTTTCCAATGGTACTTGTCATGAGAAAGTTGCAAGTAATGATGGGAGAAATGAAGATTATTGTGGTTGTTTCATATTTTAGTTTCACTGTTTATTTTTTTTTTTTCTGTGCAACAACACCCACAAAATTATGTATTGACCAATGATTTACATACAGCTGCAATGCATTGTGGGCTACCAAAACAACTTAGATCTGCAGAGGAATTGTTTTTTGTTTGCATTGTGGTTTCACTGCTATGTCATCATGTGTAAATATTCAATATGAGGTGTTCCAGCTGCAAGAATTATTTAACAATGTGTCTTTCTAGGAAATAAGAAACTACTATTTAACAACTTGTCTTTCTAGAAAATAAGTAAATATTTCTGATGCATTAGCATGGAAATACAGTAGTCTAAAGACTGATTTTGGTAGATAGGAATTGCATGTTCAATCTTTCATGATGTCATGGCAGGGATTTTCAGTTCTGAGAAGACTATTCATGAAGCCATTCTTAACAACAAAATAAAATGCAACAACAACACAAGTTTTGCCTTAAATACTGGATAATTTAGTATTGCATGTGGTAAGACAGTTAAATACAGTTCTGAAGATTCATTATGTACATTTGCTTTAGAGCATAACCAATACATTTTAATTTTAATTGTTTTAGTCTTCACTTTATTTGTAGTATATTCTGCATATTTACCAAATGTTATAAATTCCTCAAAAGTGACATTAAGATCTCTTTTTGGGTCTATCAAACATATTATTAGGTTATCAACATACAGTGACAATTCCAACTATCGCCATTGCATCAAATACCCTACAAATTATGCTATTCTAAAACTTTCCACTGGAACTTCGTTGTAAAGTGCAAACATGATAGGGGATAAAGAAAGCATTGTCTAGTTTCTCTCGAAGTAGTCAATTGAAATAGTAAATGCCAGTGACAACCTGGTGCCTATTTTCACCTTTTTCACAGAACCCTTCTACACTGGCCGTAACAACCTTGTGAGCCTTCCACAAATCCCATTACCTATAGAGACAAAAAGTATGCAATCCATATGTTTGAATACATTTTAGCACAAATGTGTACTTATATCAACCTATGAGCTTTAGCTGAAGCAACATCAGAAATTGCCTTTGCCTTGATTAAGTTATCTACAGTAGTACACCTTAGAACAAACCCAACTTGATCCAGATGTATTAATGCTAAGAGGAAACTCTCAACTCTTTTGGACAGCACCATATATGCATAGGTTCATAGGTAAGTACTTGGCTAACTACTCTTGCAGGCCATTTTAAACCTAGCCAGTTTCTATTTCAAAAGTGAGAATCAAACTTGTATCTTGTATCTGTATGGTAAACACCTTAACCATTATGTTAATCCCCAACCATAAATAATGTGTAATCCTGGTTGAGAATTGATATCTGCTTATAAGATTCTACCTTGATAACATCTTTACCAAGGCTTGGTACTACTACAGTTACTGCCGGTTTCCAAGTTGTCAGGAAAGTACCTTTTCAGGCTATTGACCAATTTACAAAATACTGTTATAAACCTGTCCTTTGCCTTTAAATAAATCTGTACTGGAATATTTCATTTAGTGTTTTTTTTAATTGACTATATTTTAGACCACCCACACGATTTCCTCTGTAGTAAACACTTTTAATAACCTAATTGCCTGTTCTATTTGTAATCTTGGCAGGCCTAACATTCTCAGATATGTTTACTGCCCTAAATTGCAAGGTATAATGATCTCCAATATATACTTTGTCATAGTATTTAATAAAGCCCCTTAACCTATCAACAAGATAAATTACCAATTCCTCCTTTTCTTGATCTATTATATGGTGTATTGCTCTTTAAGTTTCCTGGTGCCTATATCTCAGAGCTAGACTTTTTACATTAAGAACTCTCAAAATTATTTAGTTTGAAAGAATACAATGCCCTCTCAACTGTGAAATTCAACAGGTTTATAAGTTTTGCCTTTAATTCCAAATTCTTCTGCAACTTCATGAACCTCTAATAGACAGTTATCTTAGTACTCTATTAGTTGTGTTTTTAGGTCTGTTAATTCCTTATTGCTGTTTTCTATGTCCAAATTGTAACATTTCTTAGATAACTTGCTAGTTTAGATTTAGATCTCTCCCATTGTTCCTACAACAAAAAAATTCCCTCATCTGAATTATCATGTAGTTCTCTATGTAGCTGCTAAATTCCCTGTCAATTTGTCAAATTCTGTATCTCTACAATAATATTAATTTACTCTCCAGTGATTGGTAGATATTTATATTCCTCCATAAAATTAAGAATTAGGGTTGATTTTTTAAAAACTCTGGTTTAGGAATCTAAGCTATCTATTAAATGAAGATGCATCTTTGAACAGTAGATTTTTACTCTTGAAGCTCAATGGAATCTTGTGATTTAAAATGTAAAATATGTTATCACCATGCAGCTCTTTATATATATATATATATATATATATATATATATATATATATATATATATATATATATATATATATATATATCACCCTTATTGAAATCAAATCCATCTACTTAATAAACAGCTTTTTTACTGTGGAACCAACCTACTGTTATAGCATCCCTGTACATCCCTGCTGCAAGAATAGTATTCCAGTTGACTTCATATGGTAACATCTTCTAGAAACTCTCCCCATTCTCTCAATAGTTTTGTTATAGCCTTTATTTAATTCTTGGTAATGGATAGGCTTTAGACATACCCCTTTGCTCATTATATATCTTCTGCTTTGGTCTACTGCTCAAACCACTTGAGTAATAAACAATACTTTTGGAACAGAAATACTCCCCACCCCCCCACTCCCATGCGCCCCCTGGATATGATAAAAACTGACTATTCTTGTATTTATATTTCAGAAGTTTTTTTTTTTTTGCTCTTCTTCTTCCTTATCTTTTTTATCCAGTAATACTACATGTGGGAATAACTTTCTGATAAAATAAGTGCACATGAATGCTTGATTTGACATGAAAGTCCATTAACATTCCATGAAAGTAACTCCATCATTCTTCAATTGCTTAGCTAGAGCATTTCCCTTTGTAACCTATATTTACAGATTCCTGGTCTCCAGAGCTTATACATCTATAGAGGTACCTATCTTTTACATCTTTCTTAAACACACATTTCTTGGTAGTTTCTGTAGCACTGGACAACAGTATATTAATTAAATAACCACAGAAACAACCATATAATGAAAGAACCAGGAAAACTAACCCAACCGCTCTAATAACCAGAAATAACAGATTACTCTACCTGTTTAAATGTATATAGCCTATAGCTTAACTCTGCCCTTCCACAATGAAAGTATTTAACCTTTATTAGAACTAGACAACTCCATAAGATTCCATAGCTGTTTATGGCATAGGAATATACCCAACACCCTTTACATTTATTCACACAATAAGCTCCCATCTCCTGCAAATATTATTGCTAATAATTTCTTCTTCCATGCTAAAAGTAAAACTTGACTTTTGCAAATTACTAAATTCCCTCTTGGACATATAAATACTTATTTATTTAATGCATTTAATTGCAGGAAAGTCTGATTGAGTCAGAGCCCATTTTCAGTGGATATTCTGGGAAGAAACCTCCAAAGTATTACAAAACATTTTAAGAACAATAATTTTATAATTTTTAAAAATAATACAAGAATAACTACAGTTTAAATAATTATACCTAATCAGATATAATAAGAAAACATTGATTAAGAATAGATACAAGTTATATGGCAATGATTTAATATTTAGAGAATTTTGACCAGTTTATAGAGAAATTAAAAGTAAGTTAATATAATACAAACAGGAACTGCAATATGAAGTGAGAGAAAAGCAGGCATGTATTTTATTTAAAGAGAAAGACGGGGAGGGAAATTGATAGAAGTAAGGAAGTGAATGAGGAAGGGAGAGTATGGAGGTGTAAGGTATGAATAGGCACTTGTTTACATTTAATGATATAATTTATCCTAAAAAAAAAAAAAAAGGTGGCACCCTCTGTGGCAGTGGCTGCTTCACATCCCTACAGAAAAATGTACTATCTGTCTTGTTTCTATCAAATTCATCACAAAAATCAGTTTCAGAAGCAGGAAATGAAGGTATGTTATGCTACAATGCTGTGAATCTACTTGAAATTTGATCTCTAATTTCACCATGCTGTATGTATGTATGATGAGCTACTGACAGTGAGGAATGTAAGGCCTAACACACTCCAGGAACTACTACAGCTAGGTATCTTGCAGAAACATTGCCAAAAATGCAGAGATCTGACTAAGCATACATGCATCGCCCGTGGCAGATGCATAAAAAAGAAAGATGTGAAAGATCATTACTGCCAGACTAAAGGCTAGTCCATACAGGCCTGCACATCCTTCCTTCCTTACCTTTGGCTAATATATGCTCTCTATTGAGTAAGATGGATTACTTAAAGGACCCACTATGGGAAAATAATTAAAAAAGATATATTTTTTTAAATCTTCCTTAAGTTTGGCTCATTGCAAACCTGTATGGATCAGATAGAAGTAGTCACTACTAATTTTATTCTGTTTGTAACCCTGACTGCCCTCCTGGGGGCAGACATCCTGATGAGAGTTTATTTTCTTCTAAAGAAAAATCTTCCCCATAATACTCTGCAAGTCCACTGTTTCCGAGATTACAGTGCCCATACCTGGACTGTCCCATTACAGTTCCATTCACTTAGAATGGAAGAACAGAGAACAGCAGGTCATTTTGTGAGGCCTCATGTTGGCGCTGTCATCTTAAGGACAAGAAAGCTGAATTAAAAAACCTACATTTACAGAGGAAAAATAAACACACATGAAGTCAATCAATCTGGTCAAAATCCAGAATAGGGGAACAACTCTCGCTTCCTCATTTTATTGTAAAGTACATGATCACATGACCTCTCTACACCAACGACGTCAGTGTAAGAGCACACATACAATCAATCACCCCCCTTTTTTTTATAAACCACCCCCACTTGCTCTTACGCTGTATACAAACACATTTTAAGAACATATTTTGGATAACTTTTTCCTTTACATTCCAAACACATAATATATGAACCTTTCAATCTTCAATTTCGTAGCAGGTTTGGTAAAGATATCTGCAACCATGTCTGTTGTTGGGCAATATTCAATGCTTATTTTGTCATCATTAAGTGCTGATCTAACAAAATGATACTTAATGTCAGCATGTTTACATCTCTGTCAACTTACTGGATTTTCGACAAACTTGTTAGTCCTAGTCGCCATGCTGATTTTTCTATGGTGGACTGTGGTGAATTAACCTCTTATTTGAAGGATTCTGTTGTAAATTTGGGAGTGAAGATGGATAAAGATCTTTGTTTTAGGGGACATATAAATGGGATGGTGTCATCTTCTTTTTATCAGTTAAGGCGCTTGGCTAAGGTAAAACCATTTTTGTCTAAAAGTGATCTTGAAGTTGTTGTACATGCATTTATAACCTCACGGCTCGATTATTGTAACTCTATTTTATTTGGAGTGAGCCAAGGTGCTTTAGCCCGTTTGCAGCTTGTTCAAAATGCTGCTGGGAAATTCTTGGAGGGTTTGATCATGTAATGCCTGTATTGGCGGCATTACATTGGTTACCTGTTTTTTTCAGGATTGCTTCGTTGAAATTTTGTTATTGGCCTTTAAAGCTCTAAATGGTTTGGCGCCAGCATATTTGGCAGATACACTCCATGCTTATGTTCCCAATCGGCACTTCGTCAGAAGATCTGTCAAAGATGAGGGGTGATATAGCTTTTTCAGTTGCAGCTCCAAAACTTTGGAGTGAGCTTCCGTTATATATTCGACAGTCTTCTTCTGTGACAATTTTTAAGCAAAATCTTAAAACTTATTTTTATGAATTGGCCTTTAATGAGGTGAAATGATTGGTAATGTTGTTTTTCTGTTTTATGTTATTTGTTTTTATTTTTTAGTTCATTCTAATTTTATATGTTATTTATTGTTTTTTGATTATTGTTTTTGTGAAGCACTTTGGTGGCATTTTATGTCTGTAAGGTGCTATATAAATAAATTTTGACTTGACTTGACTTGACTTGACAAAGCGATTGCTCCTTCAAATATTGTTACTGGCACACATTTGCACTCTCCATCCATTCCACTCAGCAATTGCACAAGGTACAAACTCTCCTGTGTTGTTGCTGCCAATGCCATGTACTCTGCCTCACATGTAGATAAAGCCACAGTTTGTTGTTTCTTTGATTTCCATGAAATAATAGGCCCATCTCTGTTCAGGTTAAAACAATAACCTGTTGTACTATGAATATCATTTTGATCTGTTGCCCAATCTGCATCACTGCATGCTACAAGCTGAAGTTTCGCTTCACTTTTCTTGCAATACAGTTCTCTGTCCAATGTACCCTTTAAGTACCTTAGCACATGTTTGGCTATTGTCAAATGAGATTCGCTTGGCTGTGATAAATATTGTATGAGTTTACTTACAATCCAGCTAAGATCAGGTCTTGTGCATGTCATAACATATGTCAGACTACCCACAAGTTCACGATATCCTCTTGGGTTGGTAGATTCACTGTCACATTCAAAGTTTGTTTTTTGTTCAGAAGGAGTATTACTTACTTTACATTTAGACATACCAAATCTTTCAAGAATTTTTGTGATGTATCTCTTTTGGTTCATCTTTACTTCACCTCTGTTCTGTGTAAAGTCAATGCCTAAAAATGTCTTAGTTCTCCCAGATCTTTCTTTTTAAATTTAGCTTTGAGCATTTATTTTACATTGTTCAGTAAGTGATTCATTGTCACTAGCTGCAATAATGAGATCATCAACCCATATAATTAGGACCGTTTTCTCATTTCCAGCCTGTGTAGTGTACACACAATGATCTGCTGGGTTTTGGACAAGGCCATTTTCACAAAGATAATCGTGCAACATCCTGTTCCAGTTACGTCCTGATTGTTTTAATCCATACAATGACTTATTCAGTTTACAAACCAGTTTTTCATCATTATTTGATTTCTCTTCAAAGCCTTCGGATTGCTCTATATATACACCTCACAGTCTATAGGAGCATGTAAATAGGCCATTTGTACATCCATCTGGTGCAACTCTAAGTCATACTGAGCTGCCATCTGCATTAGACTTCGTACAGATGTCATACTTGCAGTTGGTGCAAATGTTTCATTGTAGGCTATACCAGCAACTTGACTGTAGCCTTTAGCCACATATCTGGCTTTGTAAGTCTCAGTATTATCTGCATTGTCTTTTACAGTGAAAACCCACCCACCCTCCCCCCCCCCACTGCATTTTTACCTTCTGGCAGTGTGGCGAGTGTAAATGTGTTGTTTTCCTTTAAAGACTCAAGCTCCTCCTTTATAGCTTTGACCCACTTCTCCGAGTTAGACGAAGTCATGGCCTCTTTAAGGCTCTGTGGTGTGTTGCATATTAGCCAGTAACAATAGTCAACATTAGCTGTCACATAATCGTCGTTTTCAACTTTACACTCATAGTCCTTCAAGTATGCAGGTGGTTTTCTCTCTCTTTTAGAGCAGTGTGTATCTTGCCTTTCCTCTTCCTGTCTTATTTTTGTGTCTCCGTCATTTATTGTAGATTCAGTGTGATTTACTTGTATTTCTTTTGTGATTTGACTGTCAGCCTTTTTATTCTGACTGAACATGCACACTATTTCTGGTACTAAAATCTTCGTCCATCATTTTTGGGTCTGTCTGAATATGGCGTTCAGCTACATTCTTAGTATTGAACTTGACTAACCTATGTTTAAGGGCCTTTCCTGTGTCTGGATAATAGATCAGATATGATGGGCTGCTTTTATCATATCCAACAAAGATCCCCTTATCACATCTTGTGTCTAACTTCTTTTCATCTTTGTATGCATAGCACACTGATCCAAATTCTCTCATCCTAGAAAGATCAGGTTTCTTTCCTGTTAGCATGAAGAATGGGGTCTTTCCCACACACCTGTTATAATATCTGTTGCAAATAAAAGCAGCAGTCATTACTGCATATGTCCACAACTCTTTAGGTAGGTCACTTTCTATCAACATACACCTTGCCATTTCAAACAGTTTCTCTCTGCTGTCCCATTCTAATGGGATGAGTAAGGTGCTGATGTTTCATGTCTTATAACATTTTTACTCAGTAGTGACTGAAAATCTTTTGACATGAACTCAGTGCCATTATCTGATCTGATGCACTTTACCCTCCCATAAGGGGCTGAATCTGCAATGCACTTTTCAGTAGTTTTTCTGTGTCACTCTTGGCTTTCAGAAAGTAGACAAATATTACACCTGAGTAGTCATCAGTAAATGCTAAAGTGTACTTAAATCCATCTTTTGCTATGGGCTCAATAGGGCCAGCCAAATCAGTATGGACTAGTTCAAGCACAGTTTTTGCTCTTGCATCAGGTTCTCTGTTTCTTCTCTGGACAAATTTCCCTTGCATACAGGTTTTACAATCTAGGTTAGATCTCTCAACTTTATCTTTAATTTTCATTCCTTTTACCACCTTTTCTAATTTTGATACATCTTCAAAATTACAGTGACCAAAGATCTTATGCCATGTTTGAATGTCATTACAGCTCTGAGATGCATCATAATATGTCTCACCATCGTTTTCTTCATCATATGTGTCTAAGTAATGGAGTCTATCATACTCAATTATGTCAAACCTGGTGCCGTTTTTATAAATGAGTTGATTCCGTCCTTGTTTAAAGTTGATCGAGGCTCCTTTGGATGTTGCTGTCTTAACAGAAAATATGCTTTGTGGATACGTCGGGATGTACAGCACCCAAGACATCATCACCTTCACTTTGCGTCCCTCTGTGTTTAGTAGCCACACCTCCGCATCACCTCTCTTTTGCACGACACCACTGGTCCTCATCCCATCAGCCAACTCCACAATGTGCTCCTCCAGTTGGAAAGTTGCATCAAAGTGTTTAAACTTTCTCAGGTCATTAATTATGTGTGATGTGGTGCCCGTGTCCACCATTAATCCTTTCTGTTTTAATTCATGGATCTGATGCTCATTCATTCTGAAGACAAATGTGTGATCATCAGCATCAGTTGCTTGGTTCACATTATCTTTCTTCTTTCATATGCAGTTATTGTCTTTGTGGCTGGAGTTTTTGCATAAACTGCACCACTGTCTCTATCCTTTATATTCTCACCGGCATTCTCGTGCCTTGTATCCCTTTTGGCTGCAACTATAGCATGTAATCTCTACTTTTACTCTTTCTCCAAAGCCACTTGCTTTCATCACGTTATCATTAGTTATGTTGGCATTAAATTTCTCAGTATGTTCATAGCTTTTCAACCTTGTTTTGAACTCACCAAAGCTCAACTTATCATCATCTTGTGTGATATGGACTGCAAATGGTTTAAAAGTTTCAGGCAATCCTTTCAGAATCATTGCAATTAGTAATCCATCACTGAGCTTCTCCCCAGCATTTCTAAGCACCGTAATGGCCGTTTCAGCCCAAATAATATAGTCTGTGACACTTTCACTGGCAGCCTTCTGGAGGCTTGTTAATTCGGTGTATAGGCTAATTACCCGTGACTTCCCTTTTCCAGTATAGTGGTCTCTCAGGATCTGAAGTGCTTCTCTACCATTGTCTGCAGCTTCTCTCATGACGAGGGACAAATCTTTGTCGTCCAAGAACTGTATCAGATCTGCATAGGCCTCCTCATTTTTCTCAGCATCACCTTCTTCCTCATTTTCGTCATTCTCTGCGTCCTGCTGCACACTTCATAGAATGGCATCTTTCAGCCCTAGCAAGCACAGGTGTCCTAAAAACTTTGTCTCACACAACTCATAATTCTTTTCATCTCCGCCAAAACATAGTCTATGCCATCAGTTTCCTACTTCCCTCCTGGGCCCATAACCTGTTGGTGCTGTCATCTTTAGGGCAGGAAAGCTGAATTAAAAAACATACATTTACGAAGGAAAAATAAACACACATGAAGTCAATCAATCTGGTCAAAAGCCGGAAGAGGGGAACAACCCTCGCTTCCTCCTTTTATTGTAAAGTACATGATCACATGACCTCTCTACACCAACAATGTCAGTGTAAGCACATATCACCCCCCTTTTTTTTTATAAGCCAACACCTCAGTAAAATAATCATTAATTGTCACGCAGTGCCTCTTACAAATGTGTTTCCTACTGATGTGTTACACAATCTGTGAAAAAAGCTTCCAGAACTAGCAGCTCATTGCTGAGATAACAGAGTTTTTTAGACATTCAACTCTGAACTGCTTCAGTTCCTTCTCAAGTCACTCCTCCCATATTCCAACCCTCAGCTAGTAAGAGTATCATATTTCCTGCTCTGCAAGGCTCAGCTATTAGTCAGCTTTGTGTAACAATACTCATCAGAGTTGCTTGCAGTCTGCCTAGTGTATCAGTTAAACTGTTCCCTCATCTCTCTCTCTCTCTCTCTCTCTCTCTCTCTCCTTACTCCTATCATCTGAATAGCACTTTTCCAGTAAACTATGTTACAAAAATGCTTTTAGCAATCCGTAATATAATATTCCCATAAACATGCCTGTAACATACACAGATTACAGTTCATCTCTGCCACTGACAGATTCTGTCTAGCAATCAATACTCCAGTCATAAAGAATAATCATATTTGTATTATATAGAACTGCAGTCTTCTACCTTGTTACCTCTTAGGTATGCCACTGATGTCTCCTTATATTTCTATACTGTTTATGTCTGCACATATTCATTGGTGTTATGCTTTTTTTTATGCAACTTGAAATAGTCTTTTCTTCATGCTATGCAGAGCCTACACTCACTATTCTGAACAATGTGCATACTGGTTTTACTCAATCTCAATATTGTTGTCCACTGCAGGCTGCCACAACTAGTTTGTCTATTCACTGAAATCCACAATTTCACACATTTCCTCAAGAAGCTAGATAAAGCAGGCTACCTCCAACAATATGTTTTATACTACAGGCAGTTTTTATGTAACTATGACTATTGCATTTCTATTGCCATATGAATTTACTTCTCACTGCAGGGATCAAGCTTGAAAGGCCATTTTGCACAGAAAAATCAACAAAACAAATGTGACGACAACATTTAATAGGATTTATACACAAACATCAACTCATATGTACCAAAGGGATTAGCTATGGACTCATAAAAAGAAAAGGATGCATAGCTTAAACTTCTGGTTTTAAATAGCTGAGCTGTAACATCAAAGTACAAGCAAGCTAATGTACAAACTGCCCATAGCATCAACACTGCATAAAGACAAAAATTATAAGAGATTCTCTCAAATTAGAAGCCAGAGCAATTATGTGGATAACACACTTTTCAGTTATTTTAGCATGACTTGTGAACCCTGATGAATAAAAGTGACTCTGGCTTTAAGTACAGGAAGGGGCAAGCTCAGCTAACAAGTATCATGCTGAGGAGATTTCATTTTGCAAACATCACAACTCCTCAATGTAACTTCAACTGGCTGTCAGCAAAAGCGAAGGAAGGAGGAGGTGTGATGCATATGCATGGGAACCCTAAGTCAGAGACAATGGCTTAGTATTGTCACAGGAATCTTGACAATAACATCCAGATGAGGTATGAGAAGTATCACAGAGGAACCCAGTTTTTAAATTGAAAATACTCATTAATATTCACTGGTGCTTGTGTCACAAAACAGCTACATCTGAGCATGGACAGGACACCAGAAAATAACTCCAAACAAATTTAGCTGCATATTTGTACAGTCTCTATGCCACTGTACCATCTGACTATCGATTACTCGTTTCCTTACATGTGTACCATACAGACTACTTATCCAAGTCACATCATGAAATGGAAGGCAGGCATAATGGGTGGCACTGATTATTGCTAACACCAGATCGTGGCATGTATATACAACTGTGAAATATACTAAAATACAGTCATCAAAATAATCCGCTCCCTGCCTCAGACCTCTTAGCAGTATCATTCTGACTTCCAGGTACAGTTTAAAATACATACAATGTAATCCACCAGGTATGCATACTTAGTGAGAAATGTATCTTCCAGAAGATGAATAGACAGACAGACATCTATGACTTATCCAGAACATGTTAGAAGAAGTGAAGCCACTGCTGTGTATTCGGGTATTCTGATCAACTGTAATGCATAACTGATAATGTATGAAGCACTACTAGGAACACTTTCTTCTGCAGTAGTACTGTAGGACCTTTAATTCCAGTGTAACAGCCTTGCAGCAGGATCCCTAATTACTACTGACAATTGGCTGAGTACTGTTAGGTGTAAATGATATGACCCTATGTTCTGTGTCTAGTATTCATTTCCCATTTTCTACTTCACTGCTCACTATATATTTTCAAGAAATTGCCTGCTTTTATGATATTACCATGGTTCATTGTTTTTTGGTGGGAACAAAGATAAGAATGTGTTAAATAGGATGTCTACTGCTTTCTCCTATTACTTTTCATCTACTAGCAAAAAATATAGATTATGGTAGGGTTTGAGTGCACTCCACAAAGCATGTATGTGACCCCTATTGGCTGTATGTCCACAATAAAGCTCAGCAGCCATGGGTCAAATAGCTACTGGCCGGCCTGTGTATAGTTGACCAGAGCTGGTTAGCCTGCATAGCTCTGTTGTGTGAAAGCTGGACATAAACCAATGAACCTGCCAAACATGAACTGAGAAATGCTATACAATGTCAAAGAAAAAACTAAGCTTGCAATACTCTTGCTGTTCAAAATCAATCCAATACAAGCAAAATAAACGGCTCAGTTATGTCCAAATAGTTTATTTTAAAACAGGTAAAAACAATAAGTAGCAGCAAAATTACAAATCGCAAACCTTTCAGATTAGTCCTTCTTCAGTGTGACACAAAACTGCTAAACACATCCTTATTTAATTAAAATTCAAAAGACATAATAGAAAGAATATTTTATGCTATGCAACTACATATAGTAGATACGCAGCTAATGTTAAGACAATTATTCCCAACAACTGGGAAATTTTAATGGCTCTACCAGAATTATATAAATAATAAATAATAAATCGACACCAAAATTTGCTTACAAGAATTCATCCAACTTAAAAAGTAAATTATGTTACAAAGATTTCCACCAGAAATCACGGAGTCAGTGTATTAAATAGAAAGGGCACCTTCCCATGTATAAACTGTTCAGTATGTAGTGTTATTTGTAAAAATAATACATTTACACATCCTGTTACATAAACGTCTTTTTTCTTTTACTTGCACAACCACTTGTTACACAACTAATATAGTATACTTAGCTACCTGCGAACAATGTTCTAGCTTCTATGTTGGTAAATCAACCAGGAAACTATGTGAATGTATTATAGAACACAGATCTGGTACCAGAAGATGTATTTTAACAACTGCAATAGCAAAACATTTTATGGAATCAGATAATACACATAGCTTTGTATTTAGAGTCATGGACATATGTTATACAAATATAAGAGGAGGGGATAAAAATAATGATTTAGAACTTAAGGAATATAATTGAATAGTTAAACTGCAAGCTGATATATTTCCTGGTTTAAACTCTACAATATCTATTAAACCTGTTTTAAAATGCAAACAGCTGTGTTTGAAAAAATAAAATGAATGTAAAGAAATAATATTATGCATATCAAGTTATAATATGTATTTTTCAGCATTAGCTCTTTAAATAAATTATGTTCTTAACTGACTTTTTATTCAGTTGGCTGCCTCATTTATTATGTCTTTTGAATTTTAATTAAATAAGGATGCGTTTAGCAGTTTTGTAGCACAGTGTAGAAGGAGTAATCCGAACGCTTTGTGGTTTGTAATTTTGCTGCTACTTTTCATTTTTACCTGTTTTGAAATAAACTATTTGGACATAACTGAGCTGTTTATTTTGCTTGAAATGCTATACAATGACAGGATGCAGATTGGAAGTGGATGACATGATGGTAAGGAGGAGGCTGGACATGATATGTATCCAGGAGACAAGATGGAAGGGCAGAGCAGCCAAGCCACTTGGCTTGGGAGACAGACTCTACAATTCAGAAGGAGGACAGGCCAGAAATGGTTTGGGAATGTTGATGACAGAAAAGCATCAGAAGGCAGTGAGGGATATTATCAGAATTAGTGACAGACTGATAGCAATCAGACTGCAGGTTAATGAAAGGGCAGTATTCACGTTTTTGGCCTATTCCCCACAGCAAGATTGTGATACTGATATAAGCAGTGCATTCAGACAGCAGATTCAGGACCTAATAGAGAAAGCTGGACAACATGAATTGGTGCTGATAATGGGTGACGTGAATGCACCTATCAGGATAGGCAGAACAGGAGATGAGGACTGTCTGGCTCCACAGGGGTGGGCCAAAAAGAATAAGACAGAGGCCATTTGAGAATTCTGTTAAATGGCTTGATAGTAGCCAACACCTGTTTCAGAAAGAGAGACAGTCACAAGTTTAAATTCCTAGAGTGGCCAATATGCAACTCAGGTAGACTTCCCCTAGTAAGGAAAGGTTACAGGGATATAATCAATGATTGCAAAGTAATCCCCAGCCAAACAGTTGTGCCACAGCATAAACCACTGGTTGCCACACTCATCTGCAAGCAGTGTTGACAGAGGGCTCTAAGATCAACAGATATCAGGCTCAAGACCTGGAAGTTGACTGTAGAGAAGTTATAACAGTTCAAGGAATTACTCAGGGCTCCAGCACACTAAGTAGATGAGAAAATAGGTGTAGTTGAAGAGGAATGGCAGCACGTCAAACCAGCATGTGGAAGGACTACAGTACTGATATGTGACCGAGCCACATATGTTAATAAAGTACATGAGGAAAGCAGGTGGTGGAATGCAGCAGTCCAGGAAGTCTGCAAAAGAAAGACGGAGCACAGGAAAAAGGGAGAGAGTGAAAATACCAACAGGGCTAGAAAGGATTACTGGTTATCTAATAAAGAAGCTAAATAAGGAGTTGCAATAGCAAAGAAAAGGGTGCTGGAGGCCCTCTTGTAGATTCTGCAGAAAGGCTCAGTAGGTGGCTCAAAGAAACTATATCAGGTTGTACGGCCAAGACAGAAAAATAAAGAAGACAGACAGACACCCTTTAGAATGGGATGCCAGCAATAATCTTCTCACCAGTCCACAGGACATCAAAGGTTGATGGAAGGAATTTCCATCATATTAGGAAGCGCTAAATCCACACAAAAGCTGCACTGCCTCAGAGACAGACTATGATGAGAGAGGAAGAGGAGACCACCCAACAAGAAGTAAGAATGTCATGAAAGATAATGAAGGCAGGGAAAGCAGCAAGCTCAGATTTGGTCACAGTAGATATGATGAAGACGCTGTGTAAGATAGGGGAGAAATGACTTCTGTGGGTATGCATAACAGTGTGGTGAGAAAGGCATATCCCAAATGACTAGAGGATATGCATACTTATGCCAGTATACAAGAACAAATGGGGCATCTGCAACTGTGAGCAGTACAGAGACATCAAACTCCTGTCACAGTGCATGAAAGTTATGGAGAGGGTGTTTGATAAACAGATATGCAGCATAGTAGAATGTAAGGTGGGAGATAAGCAGTTTGTAGTCAGATCAGGCTGGATAAGGAGAAAGTCATGGTTAGTTGTTTGTCAAGTGCCAGAATCCACTATATCACACACGCACTCAAGTCTCTCAACAACAGGTACTGTTACGAATCGGTCATAGTCCATATTGGTGTGAACGACTTAAGACATACCTCCCTGGACTATATGAAGAGAGACATGATTGAGCTTGTTGAATATGTGTCCCAAGCAGGTATGTCCCTAGCCTTAAGCAGCATTCTACCATCACATAGAATGATGCCTCAATACAAACAGAAAATTATTGACTTTAACAATTGGCTTAGTTCCTGGTGTCATTCGAGGGGGATCCAGTGCCTGACAGCCTGGGAAGATATGATCGACAGATCATGATGCTTTGCTAGAGATGGCCTGCATCTGTCTCACTTGGACTTTAGGCTTTTGGCAAAGGCCTTTGCCTCCCCACAGTGCCTTTTCTAGGAAAAGTCATGAGGTAGATGCTACCAAAATAAAAATTTCAACGAAATGCAAATTAAAGGTCATGCTGCTAAACACCAGGAGTTTAAACATGAAACTGCACTCATTGCAAGCATTCTTAACCCTGGCAGATGCTAACATTTGTGCACTCACAGAAACCTGGTTCAAAGCTGCAGAGAACACCCTAGCCTTACCTGTTTACTCATGCTATTATACATTCAGACCCCAAACTGTGGGCAGTAAAGCCAAAGGAGGTAGAGTTTCAATATATGTTAAAGACACACACACCTCCAGGCTGGTCAAGCAGTATGACACACAGGAGACAGTCCAGGTGCAGTTAACCATTGATAAGACCCCTATTCAAATTATAGCTAGCTACAGGCCCCCAAATTTGACTCAAGATGCCCACTCCACCTATCTGGTCCTCTTCAAATCTATCAAGATTCAACCCTTTACCCTGATCCTGGGTTATTTTAATTACCCGACCATAGACTAGAAAAACTACTCATGCCAGAGCACAAATGCCCAGAGATTCCTCGATTTTATCAATGCAAATGTCTCAGAACAGCTAGTCGATACCCCCACAAGAAGTGATACTATCTTGGACTTGGTATTAACCAACATGAGTAACCACTGCAGCACCCCTATGGTATCATTCTCCCTGGCAAGATCCGACCATAAAGTGGTCACTTTCGAAGTCACCATCTCCCCTGACCCCCCACCCCCCCCTTGCTTGGGTCATAGAAAAAACCTTCTCCAAAGCTGATTACAACCTCCTGAGGGATGGTATAAACAGCTTCAAAGCCCCACTCCACACTGTAGGAACTGGCACCAATGTACATATCTACACCAAAGTACTATACAAGCATTTATATAGATGCATGGAATCAAGAATACCTGACAGGACAAAAATCATCCTCCGCAAGGAAGAGTAAACCTGTCTGGTGGACATATGCAATAAATAAACTATATAACAAAAGGAAAAAAATTGCTGTCCAGGACCAAGAAGGAGCAGGTGTCCAACTGGAAGCAATCTTTCCTTAGCCTGAACAAGCAAATAAGAAGCCTAATGAAATCCTCTAAAGCCAACTTCGAGTCCAAATTGGCCACATCTACTAGAGACAATAATAAGGCCTTCTTCACATATGTCCACAATCTCAAAGGAAGCACCTATCTCTGTTCAGTGTTGGTGGTCAAGGACACCACATACACAAATGCTGTAGATATTGCCAATCTACTGGCTGACAGATTCAGCAAAAACTTCTCCCCTCTGTCCCCCCATCAGTAAATCAGGACATCCCTAGTACCTGCCCCTAACCCCTTATTTCTAGGGAACAGTCATCCCTGCCCTCTCAAAGGCAAAACATACAGCCTCCATGGGACCTGATAACATCCCAGGCTGCATCCTACTTGAACTCGGGCATGAACTTGCAGCACCATTAGGCACCCTATTCAACCAAAGCCTGAGTACTGGGCTTTGTCCCAGCCGAGTGGAGGACAGCCACTGTCATCCCTTTACACAAAAGTGGAGCATCCACCAATCTAGGAAATTATAGACCCATTAACCTAACTAGCCTGATCTGCAAGGCCATGGAATGGATTATCATGGACTTCATTGACAGGGACATTGGCAATCTCCAAACACTCGACCCCACACAGTTTGGTTTTGTCAAGGGGAGGTCATGTCTGTTAAATCTGGTCAACTTATTTGAGACAGTTAACAAAGCCACGGACAAGAGGAAGATGGTGTACAACAGCTACCTTGACCTGGCCAAAGCCTTCAACACTATTACCCACTCAAAAAAAATCACAAACAGCAAAACATATTAAAAAAAAAAAACAAAGCAGCTGTAATCTTCTTGGCAGAATTTATTGTGTTAGTGCTTTGGTCTAGATTAATATCTAGACTTCTTCAGACAACTTGTTCCCAAAATGAAGTATTTTTTATACATTTCAATTAAACAACTATTAACTCCATTACCCCAGCAAGAATGCAATCAATTAAAAAATCAATTAAGATGAATTCACTCCAACTTGAACTCAAAATCCTAATTGCTGAAGGTATTTCACCCCTACAGTATACTAAGACACATTAAAAATTCATATTATACCTTATAAAATTGTTAAGAAGAACATAAGAATAAACCATAAGAAAAACAAAAAGAAAAACAGAATACATACTTTCATATTTAAAACCATAAAAAATCTTATATATTTCTCATATAGTATCTGTGTATTATATATACATAACATTCACCTATCCAGGGCCTTGAACTTCAAAATACATTTAATGGAAGCATATTCATGGAGGCCTGTAAAAATATGAGCGAATGTTCAAATCTGCCATAGGAGCTCACTTTCCTCTAGCTTTAACTCCCAGGGACCCCCCTAATATTGTGTTTTTCTTGATGTATTATAGCAAACAAGAACCTATGAGTGGGATTATCTACCGTATACCTGGCCAAAGCATTTGTAGTAATATGTTTATTAATTTTATAGATATGCTCAGATTCTTTGCCTCAATGTTCTCTCCATTTTTCCTATATAAAATGACTGGCACTGTTGAGAGAGTGCTACATAAACAATTCCTTTGGACTCACAAATGTATTTTCCACTTATTCGATATACTATATCCCTAATGGTAACTTTACTTCCAATGTTAATGTATTGGCATTGGTGACATCGTCCACATTTGGACATCCCCCCACTTTTT
>NC_056725.1:257903084-258027235 GCF_019279795.1 Protopterus annectens
TATTGGCCTGATGAGAGAAGAGTACAGGGAGGTTATAACTTCTTTTTTTCCTGGAGACAATGCACTTACTTATGAGATGAGGAATGTAGATTCCCTTTCTTACCACTGTGGAGACATGGTAATCAAACGTAAGGTTGCTGTCAACCTGTGTGCCCAGGTCTCTCAACATTGACTGAATGCTTAGGGTGTTGCTATTGAAGTCCAGATAGCAGGAACATTGTTCTTACCAAAAGGCACGATAATACATTTTTGCCACATTCTAAACAGGGAGATGTGAGGCCATATCAACATCTTATAGATGAGGAAATCTTGCCGTTTAACATAACAGAATTAATAAAGATCACAGATTATATCAGTACCATTTGACTATCAATTACTGCTTTCCTTACATGTGTACCATACAGACCAAGTCAAATGGGGAAGAAGGGGGAAGAGATTGTGTTGTAAACTGGGCCACTAGCACAAAGTGGTTTATGACCAAGGTCCAC
Source organism: Protopterus annectens (assembly GCF_019279795.1). Classification (NCBI taxonomy): domain Eukaryota; kingdom Metazoa; phylum Chordata; order Ceratodontiformes; family Protopteridae; genus Protopterus; species Protopterus annectens. The sequence continues at coordinate 257,903,573 of NC_056725.1, forward strand.
AAATGATCTCCAGGCAGTTTCTTTTTTTTGGCATCAGAAACATTCTTGAATAAAATCCTCTTCCCAACTGGCAGAAAGGAACTATTCTTATTACCCCTTCCCAATCAAGCATGTTCTGTAAGACAAGAGGGAATAGAGGGTTTCTACCATTCTCTGTCACACTACTCATGCTAAACTCAAAGACCTGCAGTGGACCACTGAACCATATTAATCTGCCTATCTTTCCACAAGACACTGATTTAACACTTATGGTGGACCACAGATGCTGGTGATGTCAGCTCTGGGCACCTCACAGTCACTCCATATAACAGGGTTGGTCTCAACATGCTATACTACATCATTTTCTTTTACACCACCCATGCTAAAACACACACACAGGCACACAATGTATCAATGAACATTGATTGATTGATTGCCTTGCCCACCTCTTCACAAAAAATGCTGCAACAGATGTGGGGGGGGGGGGCTCAAGCTGCAGGTGATGTCAGTTTATGGCACCTAACAGTTGTTGCAGCAAGCCCATTGTACTGACACCAGATCATTCCTAAATAGAGTTGATGCCAGTCCATCTCAGCTCCATTGTTCACCATTACACCATCCAACATACACACACACACACACACACACACACACACACACACACACACACACACACACACACACACACACACACACACACACACTCACGGGCACACTCACATGCACACACACATACACACACAGAGTACCAGTGAACCATGCTGCTGCTTTCACAACTTTTCCACAAAGCAACAACCCAGGAGAGACATGGACATCACCTCAGGAGTGAATCTGAGGCCAACCACCCATTGATCTAAGATGCATTTGGAGAGGGCCAGGGAGGTGTTGTGTTTCACGTGAATTGGAAGCTTGTTCCTGATAAGTGGTGGCCTCTTGGGAGATATATCTATCTCTCCAGCATAACCTGTTCATGTCAGAGGCTAGGTTAAGATGCCTAGTGTGACCCTCATGCAATTTGAATTACAAATCGTCAGCATTTCCATCTGGACCGGGTCAGAGTATGCCCTGTGAGCCAGGCACTGGTCATCCCTTATCAACCTGCTGAACACAGAAGCTGTATTTCTGTAACCAGAAACATTCTCGTTACATGTTTCAAATGAGAATTAAGAGTATGATGTATAAATTCCCACAAAAACTGTAGAAAATTAAATACATTTAATGAACAATCATGTAAAACAGACTATCAATCTATGTGAACAGGCAAAACAAGTTAACCCAAAACATGAGTAACTGTATATGCAGAGACATTAAATTGTAATGCTTCCCCATTTACAGACCGCAAACAGCCAACAAAATGCTTTGAAATCATTGACATCTGCTGTTGCCCCAAGCAACTAAACATAACCAGGAGTTAAACTGTAGTCATAAGGTGATGCGATATCAACTTAGCCATCTCTGCTGTCTGATACATCCACCAATCCAGCATTCAATTAAAGTTTACATCAATGACAGATGTTATATGGAAAATGTTTTACTTTCTCTGCTTTTTTAAACTGCATTGCTTTGAGGGCCAACAGGACATGTTCACTTATGTCTCAAGATGGATAACACTCATAACATGGATTTCAAAAACAATGGTAATTCTTGCTTTGAAAACCAAAGCGAACACCTCTGATTACTGTGCACCCACATTATGTTTGTTTTAATTGCAACTGGGGTGTTCTTCCCCTTTAAAGACATTCTCCTGCCAGAGTAGAATATGCCACTACTGAACTACCATTCATCCAGTAGTAACTATCCAATCAGGTCTGTATGTGAAAAAGGGCCCCCACATAACACAACATTCCCATAATACTGACATTGTAAACTAAATGGAGTTGATACCACATACCAGAAAACCAGTGACACCTTGTTTCTTCAATAAATAATTTTCTGTTTATTCCACAATGAATAGTAGATAACAATAAATTCCACCATAAAATCTTTTAGTGCCTCGGCCATAAACAGCCTTTACAGAGTAAAACACATTCTCTTAATACTTCCTATATATAACAAAACTGATTCCAATTAATCAATTACTGATATTACATCAATTACACATAAAAAATCTCTTAAAGCTAAACAGTCTTTAAATAAAACTTTGCCAGTTACATTCTTTATTTAACTCACCAGGTTCATTGTATTATATTTAATAATAAAAATGTATTCTTTTTTTCTTAGTGAGTGCTTAAGCATATTTTCACTAGCAAATTGTTGTAAAACTTGTTCCAAAACTGTTACTTTTAAACTACTTATATTTCCTGAATGTATTTTATTAAAATGTTCTGCTGCAGGGCTTATAATTTTATTATTTTTAATGTCCCTGACATGTTCTTTTATTCTTTCACTTAAGCTTCTTTTACTTTCCCCAATATAAAAGTGTTCGCAGGAGCACCTAATTGCACAGATTATTCCCCTGGTTGTACAGGAAAAACTGCCCTGTGATTCAAACCTTTTACCATTTATTTTTTCAAAAGTTGGTACTATAAACTGACAAATAGAACACTAGCCACAAGGACTTGTGCCCAGTTCTATTAGATTTCTGTTTATTTGAACTTTTGGTTTGCTGTATCTACTATGTACTAAAACATATTTCAAATTACGACCTCTCTGGTAGGAAATTTTTAATTCTACTTGCGATAGAGAATAAACTTCTCTTCTTATAAATTTCCAGTATTCTTTTAATAGTCTGCTTAACCTATCTGAAAAAGCAGTATACTTTGTGACGAAAAATAGAGAATTATCTACAGGTGCCATTTCTTTGTTGCCTAAGTCACTCATATGACTTCTTTCCTTACTAGATTTATACTTCCCATATATTTTGGCATAACTTTCCATCACTAATTGCTTTTCATATCCTCTTTCCAAATACATATTTATAACTTTCTCAGCCTCTGCCTGCGATTCATTTACATCACTAGATAATCTATTAATTCTTAACAGCTCTCCATAAGGGATAGATATTAAGGTATGTAATGGGTGACAACTAGTTGCATGTAACACTACATTTAACTGGTTAAACTTTCTGTGTATCTTAGTTTTAATTTTCTCATTAACTATACCTTCTAAAGTAATATCCAAAAAGTTATCCTTCAATCCTACTTGTGCCCCATCATACTGAATTTCATATCTGTTATTATTTAAATAATATAAAAATTCTGATACCTTTTCTCTCCCTCCCTGTAACAAAAATATAAGGCCATTTATAAATCTGAAGTATTTTCTAATGTGATTTTGATAAAATGCACTTCTATAAATATGAGTACTTTCCACCAACCCCATAAACAAATTAGCGTACATGGAGGCCAAAGCTGCCCCCATTTCTGTACCTTGATTTTGTCGATAAAGGTTCCCTTCAAATTCAAAGATGTTATTTTTTTAAACAAAAGTACACTAACTCTTTAATATATTGGGTTCTAGGATTATCACCCAAAAAGTGCTGTAAAGCTTCTAGTCCAAACTGATGTTGTATACTGGTGTATAGACTAGTCACATCTAAAACCACAAAATACATGTCTTCCATCCATATGACTTCCTCCACCTTTTTCAAAAAATCAAAGGAGTCCTTTATATAGGATGGGAGCTTAAGCACTTCCTTCAACAATAATTCATGAAAAAACAGCCCAACTTATGAGTAAAATATCCACTAGCTGACACTATTGGACGTCTTGAGGGGTGCAACAGATTTTTGTGGATTTTAGGAACATACAAAAATCTGGCTACAGAACTTTCTTTATTCAAAACTTTTTTGATATATTCGATGCTGTAAAGTAATGTAACCTGACCCCCTTATTCAACAGCATCTGGTAATCCTTTTGAGCTTGAGTAAAATTATCATATCTACTTTACTATAAACTTGTTCATTATTTAAATGTCGCATACACATATCATAATAAGCCAAAGAATTCATAACAACCAGCTTGCCACCCTTATCTGAGGGCTTAAATATTATTTTATCATTTGTGCTTAGTTGCTTTAGTTTGAACCATTCCGCTTTTGTTAAATTAAACTTTTTATTCATTCTATTGAAATCGCTAATTTCTTTTTCTATTATTAAATTAATAGCACTATTAAATCATTGTACACTTACATTTTTAAAGTGTGGCATAAAAGTGCTCTTAACAGATATTTTGGTTGTATCCAATAATGTATATGCATTAATTTCAGCATTGGAGTCACAGGAATAAAAACTACATTTACTAGATGAATCTGTGTCTTCACTCGATACAGCTACTTCATGCGAAGCAGAATTATAAAAGAATTCTTTCAAATGTATTTTGCGTATCAACTTAAATATTTTACCTTTTACTTCATACAGTCTTGGGAAAACAGTTGGAATGAATGTCAGACCCCTTTGCAAAACAGACATTTCATTTTCATCAAGCACATAATTAGATAGATTTGCTACATAAGAATTAACTACATTGCATTCTACCTGTTTAGTTAGTCCATTTACTTTGTTTGTATGGGCCTTGGTCCTGGTCTCTGTGATTGCCATGTCCTTGCCACATCCATTTCTTTGCACCATTTGCAGTGGCACCTGGTACACGAAAATTTCTTTGAAAAGATTCCACATTACTGGGTCTAGGTAATGCAGGATATTCCTGGTCCATTAGTTCCTCTTCTTCCACAGTGGACGCCCTGCTTTCCGCTGAATAAAAACTTAGATTCTTCTGTTGACCATGTGCTTCCTGGTTTTGAAAACTGACACTACAATGTTTAGACTGTTGTTTGGCTGAAAGAATAAACACCTTCTTCTGCTCATAGTCTCTAAGATCTCTCTGAAGTTTATTCTTCTTTCTATGTATCAGTTCCTTTTCATAAACAGAAAGGCAATCGTTAATGCTTCTCAAAAAAGATTTCAACACTGAATTTGATGTTGCTTTAACCACCTCCTCACACATTTTCCTAGTTTTTTCTAATATTTTATTCCTTTTAAAATTGTCTCTGTCAATCAGTATAGATACCCATTCCATACTGCATTGGTGTGCTGCAGCAATCCACCTTTCATGGAACCCCTGTTCCTGTTCTTCTGATAGCTCGAATGGGGTAGAGGGACTTTCGATGGCCTGAAGTCCCTGTGGTGTTATTTGCAACTCCTGATATCTTTGTAGACTATTAAGATTATAAAAAGTGGCAGTCTCTTTAAATAATAACTTTTCTAATTGAGGACACAGTTCCTGTGCCGATGGAAAAGAAGACAATTTTGTTATCGCAGCAAAAAGATTAGTTGTTGCACGCAGTCTAGATTCTTGTCATTTTTTTAGTACATTCATTTGCATATTCAGCTGCTGTTCAGACATACCATTATTTTGCTGTGCCGATATTTCATTTCCATTAATAACTGCAGTCTTTAACTCTGGATGTATATTAGTATTCCAATTCTCTGTGTAAATTCCATCCCCGTTTCATGAAAAATATGGGGCAAAGAAGAAAAAGAGTCACTGGTCATGTCTAACAGCTTGAACCACAATTTGATATAGATTGATACCACCGGAAAACCAGTGACACCTTGTTTCTTCAATAAAGAATTTTCTGTTTATTCCACAATGAATAGTAGATAACAATAAAATCACCATAAAATCTTTTAGTGCCTCGGCCATAAACAGCCTTTACAGAGTAAAACACATTCTCTTAATACTTCCTATATATAACAATCTATTTAATCTAGTGAATGTTAAAGAAAACTTGTCCAGTTTCTCCTTTGCACAAATCTAATCAGGTGTGCAGTGAGGCATACGTTACTCAAGCCATGGTGTGTAAATTAATCCCTGAGAAGGGCAATCTTTAGATCATAACCTCTTTTCCTTATCTGTTTATTGTGTAAATAAACTGGTCACGAGACAATGTTCAGCTAAAATTAAGGACACAGGCACATGTAACACTAAGTTCTACATTTTTAGTCAGTTTTGTGTCTATGTCCGGCTTTCATAGAGTGCTACCTTTTTAAAAAATGCCATCGGGTGAGGAGAGTGGGCCTGAACAAGATGGCATCCTGCAAGGGGAAATGTACTGTTTCTCTGCTTTGCAGTTACCAACTGCAGAGACAGATTCAGTTATACTCATAACAACAAAGAGGGTGACACATGTTTAACAATTATTACACAGCAAATGTCTGAGAAAAAGTGGTGCACAGTTTTGGAAAAGGAAACTTTATAAGCTGTGAAACTGAGACTTAGAAGGTTCAACCAGCATCTTTCAGTCATGTTGCATTCAGGTTCATTAAGATACAGTTTATACTCAAGACACAACATACATGAATTCTGCTACCTGGGAGTATCCAGCTGTCACTCCAAGCATCTCAACACTAACACATGTTGACAATAAGTGGTAGAATTTGTTTCCAACATTTGTTGAGACACAACTCATTTTAACTTTCAAATTCTCTGTAAGACAGCAATCATCCTCAGTACTGCCAATGACAGTTTAAACGACGTAATTATGATGGCCTGCAGTCCAAAAACAATGCAGAAATGAACATTGCTCACTAAATTCCATTATGTTAAGTCATGGCGCACAGTCAGAGCTAACAGGAATGGAGACATATACAACACATCTGACAAAGCCTAAAAAGCTGACATAATAAAGTTGCAATTGTTGCACTAAAGATGTCTTCCCCCAGAAACGTATGTGCAGTTTGGGTGCTGCTTAAGACTGACATGCAGACTACTTGAGACTGAGATTCCCTCCTGTAACTAAGCACCAGTACAAATATGTTAATCAGTGTATCCATAGCACATCAAGATACAAGAAACAAGTTAAAGAAGAGACAAAAGAAAGCTGCAAAACTCAAGTTCCAGGTAGTTTTGGATTATCACAAGTTAGAAGGCAAAACAGAAGTTGCATACAATTTAGGAGAGAATTCTATGTGCTTAAGGAGGATGTTACTGTCAGTGGGTTAGGAAGCTAGATTATCTGGTTGAGTAAAAAGACTCTCAGCTATACCAAAGAAATGTATTCCAGAGGTCTAACCAAGCAAAGCAGGACCGATGTTATACCAGGGATGTAACAACAGTAGGAGCAGTAAGGTGTCTAGATGGAGAAAGAAGGATGAATTCAGAGAAACATTTAGGACACTTTACTACATTGTATACACTATCAAAACAAATTTAGAGGTTACATCTGCACAATTGTTTGTGAAGGACTTTTAATTTAGGTTTAGATTCCCATAGGAGGGACAGAGCTAAAGTATGACAATCAAGGACAAATATACAAATACAGGATACTTTTTTAAAACATTGGTACGAGTAACTTGAAAAAGCCATCAAAATAATAGAATATGTACATGCAGGTTTTGAAGAAAACCTGAGCCCAAAAAAAAAAAAATCAGGAACAATGGAGAGGGATTTATAGAAGCTTATCATTTTTATATTACTGTGCAATGTGTACACTGCAGTTTTAACAGCTGCCATAACTGCTATAAATGCCATCATTGTGAAGCATTACAAAACATACAACTAAGTTTTGTGTTGCCCTGTACAAGTCTGCCACCTCAAAAAAGTAAAAACTCTTCTTCAAGAAGAGTAAAGCCGATTCTTAAAGTTCTGCGCCAGACCCTGCCCCATCCCTATGCAGTCTGGCATTCCTTTTGGAAAGATGATACGAGGAGCCCCTCACCAACTTGCCACAGTTGTTACCATGTGGATCCACTCCAACTTCACAGATGTGACAGTATGATCCCCTCCCCTAGCTTATAGTTATGCTGTCCCACAGCTCACAACTATACAGATTTTCGCAGAATGTCCCGATTTTTCATTTTTGCCTTATATTCTTGGACCGCTTTTCATGTGGTTTTCTGATAAATAAGTGACAAATCTTTAAAAATTGAAGTTAGAAAACAATTGCAGATGTTTGAGTTTCAGATGTCATATCCTTCAGAAAACCCGTGTTAATGCAATACTTCTTATTCTATCAATTTTCTAAGTCTGTAAGAACAATATTTAAAAACTGTCTATATTTTGTTCCTTTGTTCCACTTTTATTTATAGCTTTGTCCAGATTTATTGCTCTAAGACATTGAGAGGTATGTAGCAGTCCCCTCCTCTCCCCAGCTTGCCACTGCTGTGACCCTGCGATCCTCTCCCCCAGCTTGTCATAGATGTGTCCGTGCAATCTCCTCCACCAGCTTGACAGTTGTGACCCTGCAATCCCCTTTGCCAGACTGACACAGTTGTGACCGTGTGATCCCCTCTGCCAGCTTGACAGCTAGTTGTGTCCCTTCCCCAGTTTGACAGAGTTGTGATGGAGTGATACTCAGCTTGACTTAATACAGTTGTGACAGTGCATTTCCCTCCCCTACCCAAGCTCAACTGTTCCTGATTTTCAGCGATGTCCCTGATTTTGACTCAAATTTTAGCTCTGTCCTTCCTAATTCCTCCTTAAACTGGTGTCTTTTGGAGAAAAGGTGGTAAATTCCACATAATAAATTATGACAATAATTAGAGTTATAGACTTCTTTTACTTCAGAAACTGTACATTAATTCACATTCTCTCATTCTGTCAATGTCTCAAGTTAATAGTACTAATATTTTAAAAATGTCCCTGATTATTTGTGGATTTGTCTCTGATTTTGTTGAGATTCATCCCTGATTGGTTGAGACCTATGAAGTTATGTCGGTATTGCAGGTGCCCACAGTGCCCTCCAACAGCTTAAGCCTCCTTCTACAAGCTCTGGCTTACCCACCTGTACCTGCTAACCTCTTACTGTACACCTCCTGAACAAACCCCTATATCTAGGAAACTTCTAGGTGAACAAACCCCTACAACTGAGAGACTTCCCAGATCACTCTAATATCACATGAAGGAGCAGACAAGAAAGCAGTCATTGCCTTTAGCCTGAAGTAGTGGACCATAGGATGCAGTAGCTAAAAAAGACTATAGATCAGTGCTACTGAAGAGCCTCTGATCAAACTAAACACAGCAAGGTAATGCCACATTGTACTGGGTGCAATGCAACACATTTTCTCCGACATCCGAAGACGCTCACTTGGGTTTGAGCTCAACCAGTGCAGATACCAGGTGAAGTTTTAACAGCACACTTAAGTTTTCACACTTCAAATCCACACAATGTAAAGCTGCATCTTGCAAGCGGGACAGGAGATCAGTGACACAGAAGTGCATTGGAACTATTCCCAGCCAAGGCAAAAAATATACAAATAGGTTACTTTGTAGCTACCTGCAGCCATAGTCACTTTGTCTTCTAAATTAAAACTTAAGTGCAATTGTATACAACAGCCAAAAGGAAAATGCTCACATGTTAACTATATGAAAGTTAAAACAGACTTAACTAAAGGCAAGAAATGTTAATCCTCCTATTAGAAGCATACCAGTCAGATCCATATCGAACCGGTCCTCCTGGAAATTAAATACAAACTCTCCTAACAGTACTGCTTACAACAGTTGCTAGTTGTTAAAATAAACCTGCAAATAGCTATTAACGATCACAGAACAGAACAGAACAACAAAACTTGTCAGGTGGGAAGACTTTAAAAAAAGATCATTGCTCACCTTAACACAAAGATCTGCAGGAACACCGAGAGGCCTCTGCATCCACTGCAAGAATATTAGTTAAAAAAAAAAAAAAAAATATATATATATATATATATATATATATATATATATATATATATATATATTTTTTAAAACCCAATGTTCAAAAAAAAAAACTTATTGATGTTGTACAGTACTTCTCAAACTGTAACCAGAAATGCACACAGCTTTTAAGCAAAGGCAAGAGAGTTGTGCATACCTGATTTAAATAAATACTGGAAAAGACTGCATTCAGGTGAATAATCCATCAAGAAAATAGATGTGTTCAGCAATTGGAGAGGGAAGAATCGTTCTTCCATTTGCATAATATCCTGTTTTAGCCACATGTAAAGAATGTTTGCATAATTAGGGGACATCTCCAGGGTGAAAGGAGTGGAGCTAGGCAGTTCATGAGTATTCTCTCAGCAGCAAGAGAAATGAAAAACATAGGGCATTATTACCAAGCTGTTGCAGCACCCAGGAGTCAAAACAGTGCCATGAGAGTGTTACATGGAAGGAAGATGGCACCCAGTGCCAGAGCAGCAGACATGGGGGAAGACAGAAATGGTAAAAATGTGATATGCCTTTGCAGTGGGAATATTCTATATATGCTAGAGTCATATGATAGGGGAGAAAGAGATACTGGAAATGAGGAAACGTGCAGAAGCATGTAGTGGTCCTTTAAGGGTGAGAAACAGTTGTTTAATTGTGTTCACTGAAACTTGGCTTAACTCCAACATTAATGACAGCACAGTAAATGTACAGGGAATTACATTATTTCATGCTGACAGAATTCATTCACTTTGTGGCAAATCTCGTGGAGGGGTGTTCATAGGCTCATAGGTAGGTACTAGGCTATTGTCCCTAGGGCCTATATAAGCCTAGCCAAAAAGGTACCATGGCTTTTGCCACCCAAGAAAATTATTTTCCTGTGCCCCTGTTGAGAAGTGATCCCCGAGGTGAATTTCCTATTTCCTATCCAATCATCAACATTTTTCTTGAAGAGTGCTAATGAGGAGCTTAGTTTGATATAGATAGGTAGTTTGTTCCAGAGTATGGGAAGTGTCTGAGACAGGAATCTATCCCTCCAGCATGTTCTGTTTATTGTGGTGTCAAGGTTTAGGTCCTTAGAGCGTGTAGCTCGGAGGGATTGGGATTTCTTTAAGTGGAGCATGTCCAACAGCTTTGGGTTTGACATAGCTTTGTACGTTAGGCAGAGATCGCCTCTGAGTAGGCGATATGCAACGGTATAAAGCTGGAGTTTTTTGAGATGGTCTGCATAGGGCATCTGTTTGAGGCCAGTAATCATCTTTGTGAGGCATTTCTGCAGCCTTTCCAGTTGTTGTAGATGTCTTGTGAGGTACATACCAAAAGGGGCATTGTACTCTATAATGGGTCTAATGAGTGATGAGTAGTGGGGAACAATGACCTCCTTTTTCGTTAATGAAAAATGCTTTGTGATGAGGTATGCCATGTAGAAGGATTTTCTTACTACTGTGGCAATGTGATTATCAAAGGAGAGACTACTGTCCACCTGTGTCCCAAGGTGTCTTGTCATACTTTCGGTGTTAAGTAGACTACCACTTATGTGATTGCTCATGAATACAGAGTTTTTACCAAAGGGGATGACAGTGCACTTTTTGGCATTGAGTATGGGGCCATGGCTTTCACACCAGGCATCTGTCTCAGTGAGGCCCTTTTGTAGGATGTCCACATCATTAAGAGTTTTGATTATGGCTCCTAGTTTGCAGTCATCTGCAAACGTCATTAGCCAAAGACCTTCTGTGTTAGCCTGTACTTTAGAGAAGTAGATACCAAACAGGAGAGGACCCAGGACTGAACTCTGTGGTACTCCACTTGTCACTGGTCTGAAGTCAGGTTTGGAGTCTGCTACTTTGACAATGTGGGTTCTGTCAGTGAGTCAGTTGGCAACCTATCTTGTGACATAGGGATTTATACCTAGTTTAATGAGTTTATCTATAATTCCAGAGTGGGGGATGGTGTTGAAAGCCTTGGCGAGATCTAGATAGGTTGTGTGAACCACCTTACCCTCTTCTACGGCTTTGGTGAGTGCTTCAAAGAAGTCTATCAGGTTTAGAAGACATGATCTGTCTTTTACAAACCCAAACTGGTTGGGTTCCAGAGTTTGGAGATTACCAATGTCTTTGTTTATAGGTTCCATGATGATACACTCCATGGCCTTGCAGACCAGGCTCGTAAGGCTAATGGGGTGGTAGTTCCTGGGGTCTGTGGTGGCTCACCCTTTGTGGAGTGGGATAACCTTCGCTGTGCACCATTCAGCTGGCACAAAGCCTGAGGGGAGGCTATGATCAAACATGGTATTTAGATGGGGTGCTGTTCATTCTGTAGTTCATGTAGAATGCAGTCTGGGATGTTATCAGTCCCATGGATGCTGTGTTCTTGGCTTTGGAGAGTGTAGATTTTACCTGTGCAGCTGTGATTACAGGAACTTTGCATTCTTCTGGTATAGAGATGGGCCCTTTAGGGGGTGAGAGGGAGGTAAAGTTAGCACTGGACCTATCTGCCAGGATGATGGCAATATCAATTGGTTCTTTATATTTAGTGCCATTGTGCTGTCACTCAGAGCAGATCTGAGTGTTGCCATTGGGATTCTTCACATAGCTATAGAATGCTTTGTGGTTGTCTTTAGAATCAGTGGTGATTTTGTTTTCATAACTAGCTTTGGAGGATATTATGAGGGATCTCAACTTCTTACTGAGGCTGACCAGGGAGTTCTTCCAATCATGGGATTTTACTCTTTTTGCAACAGTTTCTTTCTTCTGTTGTAGAGTTTTTTATGGCAGGAGACCACCAGATTGGCTTCCTTTTTTGGAGGATATCATCTTGGTTCTGTTAGGGATAGCACAATCCATGCACTCGTGTAAGTGCTTATAAAGTGCATTTGTGTAGAATTCAACAGTCGTACCTCTATTGTCCGTCTACATGGCTGTTGTGAAGTTTGCTGCTTCTGTCTTGAGAAGTGTGAACTTGCCTTTGGAAACATTGTTATGGTGGTTTCCCTAATGGGGGGTGGGGGTGGGATGTGGATGTCTAGGGTGATTATCTTGTGGTCGGATCTTCCCAATGAGGAATTGACCTCTGGTGTGGAACACCGGTCACCCATGTTGGTAATGACCAGGTCTAGGATATTGCTGCCCCTGGTGGGGGTGTGGATAAGTTGATACAAGGCATTGGAATTTATGAATTCCAGAAAACACTGAGCAAAAGAGTTGGTACATGAGTAGTTTTCCCAGTTAATGGTGGGGTAGTTGAAATCGCCCATTATTAGGGTGTTGGGTTGTACCCTAATATTTTCCAGTGTATCAAGAAATGAGGAGTGGGAATCCTGGGGCATGGTGGGGGATCTGTAGCAAGCTACAATTTGGATTGCGGTCTTGCCCAGAGTTCATTGCACTTGGATAATCTCAGATGCATTATGCTGAGCAACTAGCATGGAGGTATGGCTATCTTTAATGAATATGGGCACGTCTCCGCCTTTAGTGTTTTGGTCCAGGCTAGGTGGCCGAAAGGTGTGGTATGAATCATAGCCTGGCAATGCAGGGGTGCTCTCTGGAGCCTCAAACCAGATTTCTGTCACTGCACAGGTGTCCATGTTCTCCATTTTAAGGAGTGCCTCGAGTGAGTGCATTTTGAGGTTTAGACTTCTAGCATTGAATAGCATTACCCTCAGATTTTGCTTGCTTGTACCTGTTATGGTGGTGAATTTGTCATTTGAACCTTGCCTAAAAATGTCACTATGGGGTGGCAAGAGCCTTAGCCAGTATCCGGAATCCCAAGGGCGACAGGTGCAGGCCATCTTTGGCAAAGCATTGTGGTCTGTCGATCATGTCATCCCAGGCAGACAGATACTGGATTCCCTTAGAATGACAACAGAAGCTTAGCCAATTGTTGAAGTCAATCATTTTGTCCTTGTCTTGTGGTATCATTCTGGGTGATGGCAAGATGCTACTCAGGGCTAGGATCATACCTGCCTGGGCTACAAGATCAGAGAGGTCCTCCATGTCTCTTTTCATGTAGTCCAGAGAGGCATGTCTCAGGTCATTCACACCAACATGGACAATGACAGAGTCATATTTGTACTTGTTGTGGAGTGAACTGTGTGCGTGCATTATGTGGCGGATCCTGGCAACTGACAGGCAGCTGGCAGTAACTTTCTCCTTGTTTTGCCTGGTGAGTGAAACATCAGTGTATGACTAGAGTGTTGGGTACATCGTTATGCCTTATGGGCTGTGGTTGAGTGGCACATTGAGTTTGTGGGCTATGTGTCATTTGGGTTGTGTTGGGGATGGAGGTTGCTTGCGTTTCTGCTTTGGAGGTCTCTGTTGCTTAAGTAGATTTTCATTGAGAGCCTCCGCCAATGTAGGTGTGTGTTTTGTGTTTGTGTGTGTGCTTTGGTGGTGTAAGTTTTGAGGGACTATGTGATGAGTGTGATGTGGTGCAGGTGTTTACTTCTCCTCTTGACTGTCTAGTCTAGTCTTGGGTGAAGAGAGCTTTGCTTCCAGTTTGGCTCTATAAGTACATCTCTCACAGGTTGTAGTGTTGGGTGGTAGAAGGAGAGGGTTGTCTGTGTACATGAGGCAATTGCTGCATTGCCCCAAGATGCCCAGATTCATCAGGTAGACAGGAGAAAACACCGGGAGCTGGCCCTTAGACATGCCCGGATAGGCGCTTGTTTATTAAGTAGTAAAAACTGTTTTCCTCTAGACAAGTGAGGAAAGTTGAGTGCTGTAGTAATTTGTAGCTTATTTATTTCTTACAATGAGTTCTAAATGAGCTCAAAGAAACAGATTTGAGTGCTAAAGCTAAAAAACTGGATAGTTCTAATGGAAAATTTGAAGAGCAGACTTTATGGTGCCGGGAATAGTTTAACCCTAGCTAAGCAGCAATACATAAAGTGTATTTTTTTTTAATATAACAGTAGCAAATGAGCAAACTGATTTAAACAAATTAACCAATTAACCAATAAAAAGCTAAAAACTGAGCCCTGTTCCAGAGTCTTCAATCAGATAAGTTCTAACTGCACACTCCTACCACTAGGGTGCAGGGGAACCTTCTCCAAAAAAAGATGGCTTGGATTAGTGCTCAAGTTATGCAAACAAAGCTAGATTCAGCAGGTCTGAATTTAGTCTATGCTACAGTAAACAATCCGTACCGATTTCAGAAAGAAACAGTTCAAATAAGCAGGCACAATAAGCCTTTAACCAGAAACTCCCAGCTCAGAAGGGCAGAATCTACCCTCTCCTCCCACAAGAGTGCCAACCACACCTTCTTAATGTAAAATAATTAGCCCAAAGCCCAAGTACTTAAACCAGAACTAATACACTTTTAGAATAACAGACAGTAAGCCTTCAATCAGCAATCTGTGTATATATATACGTGAACAACAGCTAGTGTATTAACTGTGAGGTGGTCACCTCACATGCTCAGAGAACATTGAATTTCTGTCTGTAAAATGCAGGCCCTGTTACTTGCCTAGAGAGTTTTAATGGAGTGAGCATAACAGCTGTTTACATTCCACCCAGTGCAAACACCAGTACAGCACTTGCCACTCTGTACCAGTCCATAAGTGAACTCCAGAACAAGAACCCAGAGTTTGCCCATGTAATTGCAGGTGACATTAACCAAGCCAACTTGAAATCGGTACTACCCCACTACCATCAGCATGTGAACTTCATGACCAGAGGGGAGAATACACTAGATAAGGTTTTCACCAACATAAAACTGGCATATAAGGCAGCACTTTATTCATACCTGGCAGCTTGGATCATCTTGCCATCGTCTTGTTTCCTGCATACAAACCGCTGCTAAAATCAGGAAAGCAATCAAGGAAGCAAATAAGGTTATGGCCTGAGGGTGCCATCACAGCACTGCAAGACTGCTTTGAGAGTATGGACTGGTCGATGTTCACGGAGACAGCCACAACGAATCATTAAACAGACCCAGAAGAATAAACAGAATCTGTTATGGCCTACATCTCAAAAAGTGTGGATGATGTGACAACTAGCAAAGAGATCACCATACATGCAAACCAAAAACCATGGCTATCCAGTGAGGTGTATAAGTTTATAAAAGCCCATAATGCAGTGTTTAGATCTAAAGATAAGAATGCCCTAAGGGTGGCGAGAGCAAACCTAAACAAAGGCATAAAAGATGCAAAGAGAACCTACAGAAGAAAAATTCAGGGTCACTTTAATGACCAAAGGGACTCTAGACATCTATGAAAAGGTGTGCAAGCCATAATTGACTGCAAACCTGCATTTTGCCAGTGTAATTACAGTACAAAATTCTTACATGAACTAAATAACTTCTTCAGCAGGTTCGACATGGACAACAAAACTGTGGCAAATAAACTACCTATCAGTCAAGATGAGGAAGTGCTATGCCTCAGCACAGATGATGTAGTAAAAATTTTGAAATGAGTTAACCCAACAAAAGCAGCTGGTCTGGATAACATTATAGGAAGGGTTCTCAGGGCCTGTGACGCCCAGCTGGCATCAATACTCACAGACATTTTCAATACATCACTGCGATTAGCCATCATACCCAGATGCTTTAAGAACATGACTATCATTTCCTTACCCAAGAAACCACACCCAGCAAGTCTGAATGATGATCACCCAGTTGCTCTAACATCGACAGTAATGAAGTGCTTTGAGCGGCTGGTCAAGGACAACATCTCAGCAAGCATACCTTGGAAAATAAGGACTGTTATGTTAGGATGTTATTCATTGACTTCATTTTCAACTTTAATACTGTCAACCCCCAGAACTTAGTGATGAAACTAATCCAACTGTGCATCAACATTCCCTTGTGCAATTGGATATTAGACTTTCTGACAGACAAACCCCAAAATGTATGTGTGGGAAATAATATCTCTAAAAGCATAACTCTGAACAGGGGTGTACTACAGGGCTGTGCCCTTATTCCTCTACTAGTGACCTTGCTTACACATGACTGTATAGCCAGATATGAATCTAACAGAATTATCAAATTCGCAGATGACACCACATTCGTAGTCTTGTCAGGAATGGTGTGGACACTGCATATAAGAGTTAACTGGAACATCTGCTAGGCTGGTGTCACAGTAACAATCTAGCATTGAACATCAGCAAGATCAAGGAACTCTGACTGTGGACTTTAGGAGGTCTCAGGGAGCACATCAACCTCTGGAAATCAAGGGATTAGCAGTAGAAAGAGTCAAGAGCACTGAGTTCCTGGGTATACGCATATCAGAGGGCCTGTCTTGGTCAGTGCACATCAACCACACTGTTAAAAAAGTGCAGCTACGGAAACTGAGGAAAGCAAACCTGTCACAATTCATCCTCCAAGCCTTCTATAGGGGAACCATCAAGAGCATGCTGATAAACAACATCATTGTATGGTACAGGAACTGTAATGCCTCAGACCCAAGGCACTCCGGAGAATAGTAACAGGAGTGGAAAGAATCATTTGCTCTCCACTGGCATCACTGGATGACTTACATGAATCCACAAATCTCGATGTATTTGAAAAGCTAGAAAGATAATAAATAACCATACTCACCCTGCTTGTGGTATGTTCTCCCACCTTTCAGGTAGACGTTACTGCAGCATGCACTGTAAGATTTCCAGGCTCAATAGAAGCATTTTCCCCTTATACACCAGATTGCTGAACTCTAACAACAGGCATGCCTGAAGCCATTCTGCTCTTTCAACCAATTAACTGAATATTCTCTTGACTAATCTAGTAAATGACATACTCTCATGTCCATTTGTTCTAAGATCACTACTACTACTACTAGCAGGATACTTTACTGCAATATCCAAATCTTCATCTGTCCTGAAACTTGAATGTGCAATATTCTGTTCAATATTTTTGCTTCACAAGTATCTGTTAATGTGAAAATTCAAGTTTGTGCACTATTTACTTGTGCAATACCCTAAATGGCACATTTTATGCATGTAATTCTTGTTAAGTGTCTGTCCTAGTGTTACTAAATAGTAACTGTATGCATGTTTCTTGCACTGGGAACGGTGCAATGTAATTTCATTTAGCTGCACTTTGTGCAGATCTAAATGACAATAAAATTTACTTTGACTTTGAAAAAACAGAGCCAGATTTTGGTTATGAAGTCTTTCAGAATAGTTTTGAATGATTGGAGTTAGGGTATTGACCTGATGGATACAGGTAAGGAGTTCTAGGCCTTAACAACTTGGTATGAGTACAGACAATG
Organism: Protopterus annectens; assembly: GCF_019279795.1. Classification (NCBI taxonomy): domain Eukaryota; kingdom Metazoa; phylum Chordata; order Ceratodontiformes; family Protopteridae; genus Protopterus; species Protopterus annectens. Next base: position 257,921,372 of record NC_056725.1, read on the forward strand.
CCAGGCAGATTTGATAGGTTTGTGGACAGACAGGTGGTTTTGGCCACTGGATAATAATGATTGACTAGGACCATAGTTATGTAGAATGTTATTTATTACTGGAAAAAATTGATGGATGCTGGATAATTTTATAGGTTGTAAGAAGCTGTAACTAAGTTAGTTGATGGGATAGTTCTAAACAATTTAGGCTTTTTAGAATTATACAGTGGTGGGTTCTAAAAGGGGTACTTGCTGCAAATTTAACAGCTTTACTATAGCATTGTTCAAGTTTTATGATGCCTGAAGTTTAGTAAGGATGGGAGCACCATAAAGAAGTGTGAGGAGGAGGTACATAGTGGCAAGTGTAGTTTTAGTTGCATTGGTGAGAACGTTTTTGGCTTTCTAAAGCATCCCATGGTTTTTGATGAGTTTTTCTGAGGCAATTTTGTATGTGCAGGTTGAATTTAAGATTTATCGTCCACTATCATCACCAATAATTATTGGCGATGAGAAGTGACTTCAATGGTTACATTATGAAAAGCGAGGACTTTAAATTTTGTTTTTTTTCATGACAGAGGGATTTGGAGAAAAAGGTAATAGCTTGTTTTTTAGGAATGAACATGTGTTGTGAGTTACAAAGCCATATTCAGTGGCTGTTAAGGCTTCCAGAGTAACTTTTTGGTGGTGTGCCATGTTGTCAGCTGTGCAAATAAGTGTGGAATCATTTGAGTACTGTATTTGGGAAGCCTGTTGTTTGGATATGTGGAAGGTGTTGGTGAGAATGTTAAACAGGACAGGATCTAGTATAGAGTCTTGTGGTACACAGGTGATGACTGGGTGGTATGGAGAGAGGGTGGAGTGCCATTTTAATGACTGGCACCTATTGAACAGGTAGCTTTTGAAACATGGAAGTGTGGGCTGATATAGGCCTAATGAGGACAACTGAAGTAGAAGTTTGCTGTGACAAACTGTATCGAAGGCTTTAGACAAGTCTATAAATAAGGAGGGGACTAGTTTGGCATTATCTCTAGCTTTATTGACAGATCTATATAGGTTAGAAGTGCAGTGTTAGTACTAAGGGAAGGGAAGAAGCCATGTTGTGTGTGGGATAGAAGTTCTTTCTGCAGAAGATAATTTAGCAATTGCTTTTTGGATATATTTTTTAAGTATTTTTGGGGGGGAATAAGATTGCTATAGGTCTAAAGTTAGTAATGTCTGTTGACTTTCCCCCTTTGTGCAGAGGGATAATGTGTGCCTTTTTCTAGAGAGAGAGATTGTGGATCCTGGATTGACCTATTTATAAGGACTGAGACAGGATAGGCAATGCTATTGACAGTTACTTTAAGGTACTTGCTTGGAAGGTCATCAGATGAAGTAGTGCATGGTATGAGTCTGATTCAGACTCTCAGGTTAAATTATAACAGAGATTAATCAGTTTATAGCCAGAACAAAGCAAGTAACAGAGGTACAAGGCAGAACTGGTTTTCTTTCATTTCCTGAATGCGGAAACCTGATAGCTCTGAAGGCTTAGTAACTGGCATATACAGTGCAATCTATTGGTCAAGAGAAATGACAGTGGCTAACTTAGTAAATTGTCCTTAGAGTGCTAAAACTTCACTTTTGAAGGGGGGGGGCTAAAGCTAATTTCCTGCACAGACAAGCCTGCATTTGACTAGAGTAATCAGTTTACAGCCAGTACAAAGCAATTACTAGAGAGGTACAAAGTAGAAAAGGTTTTCTTTCATTTCCTGAATGAAGAAACCAAGTCTATATCAGTTCGTCAAATAGCTATTCAGTGAATACCCATTCATCAAACACCAACCAGCAAATAGCAAATTTTCACTAGGGCAAACCAGTGGTGGGTCTCTGTCTGAAATCTGCCCTTTTTCCCACTGTAGTGTGATCTAGTGTTGGTATATTTAGTTAAGGGGCATGTGGGGGATGTAGCCTCCACCTTGTCAGGTTTTTAATTTCATGTTTGGTCTTAGAGCGCAGGGACTAAAGCCAATTTCTAGCTCAGGCAGGCATGTATTTGCCTGGTAGATGTTAAAGTACAGCAAGGTTCTTCAAGTTAAATTTGCTTACATTGTACAATGACAAAATTCTCAGTGAAAATGTTTGGGAGTTAGGCCTTGTGCCAGATTTCCTGCAGAATTGAGGATGGGTGTAGTACTTTTTTTCCACTGTTGTACGGTCTTTTACTTTATACTACTTAAGAGATGAGTTACTAATATAAATAATCTCTCTCTTCCCAGCTTCCCACCTTCAAAGGATGCCAAAACCTATTTAGAACTGAAGTATCCAATGGAATTATGCTATTTGTTATTCTACTATCATTATTATTATATACTTTTGCATGTGGGTAGTACTAACAAAATAATAATTTTCTGAAACTGTGTCTTTATCCTAAACACACACCTCCTCTCTTCTAATATTCTTACAGTATTTTATAACTAGCCACAAATAAAGAATCCCAAACTAAAACTGAGATGACACATTTATTTGTTTGGCCACACATCCAGACATTGACTAGCTCCCATTGGTTTTCATTTACCCTAGTCAATTTCTTGCTCAGCTGCTACATCTGTCATAAAACATATTACATGGTGTGTAGCCATTAAAATTATTACCACTCCCTCCCTTCCTGTGCTACTCCGCCTCCCATTAAGCTCTGTTATCACCACCACTACAGCTCTGCTTTTCCAAGTGAACAATGTTTCTAATATGTATTTGTTCTCAGACAAAATATAAGCATTACTTTGTGGCTGATAACTACCTGAAGAGATACAGATTGTCAATAAGTCACTTCCAAATTTCTTGAGCTTCACAAAACAACTGGCTACCATCATCTATTACCTGCTAACTCATATAACTTGCCTAATGTAGTATTCATCCCTTCTTTCTTTCTCTCCCATTTTACAACATTGTTTTTTGAACTTTTTTCAAATAATTTAGCAAACTAACATTCATTGCACACACATCACACATAATTACATTGCTATGCATGATTTGGTTTTGATTAACCACATATAATTTTTCAAGGTATGTCGAAAGTTCTATTAAAGCTACCATCATAAGGAAACACCCCATTTAATTATTGTCCAATGACACATCTTCTGTATTCACAGGCTTTATATATTGCCCTCCACCATATGCCATAACCCTCTAACTCATTGTTTCTCCTACTTTGCGCAGGTCCAAGACAAATGGAGAACAATCTAGCCATTTGTCTGCTTTTTACCTGGAGAAAACTTTGCAGTTTACCTCATAACTTACAATGAAGAATATATATATATATATATATAATACTAAGGGTATATGCCCATTGACTGCTGTTTAGTCACCACTATTTTACAGAAGTACTGCTTTCTACCAGTCACTGGGCTAAACGATGACATCTTGGAAAGGGCCTCTAGTTTCTTAATTTCCTTTCTGCAGTCTCATTGCTCTCTCTTAGACCAGGAGTGCAAGAATTTCCCATGCAGCTCTTGGTCTGCACTGTCTGTTCCCATATTGCACCTCTTCTCTTCTCTGTTACAGATTAAGCTTTTTGCTTATCTGGCATGCATTTCTGAAACTAGAAAAATGACCCTATTACTCCTATTGCCCTCCTTCCTTTGTTTCTAAATGGTGGTGTAACTGGTGACACGTTTGCTGGAGAACCTCTCATCAACTGTTCTCCCTAAGGAAGTCTAATGGGTATTCCTGTCTGCTTTCTATGGAAAGAGATAAATTTGGCCAGACCACCTGGAAAATAAAACTTCATTTGGGTCAGAAACAACTACCTAACATCCAAGTTCAGTTGTTTCCAGGTCCTAATCACCTAGAAAAAGCAATTTCTTCTCAATCTGATTTCATTCGAGAAGTTATGCTAACAGTTTACTATGGGCCTCTGAGCATTATGACCTTGCTTGGGGAAAAGGGTGCTAGGGCCCTCATCACTAGTGTGAACACTTTCATCCTTTCTAATATCTGTCAGAGACTGTGAACTCATGGTTGCTGGTGAAAGAACAGCTATGCGCTTTTTCTATTTTAATCTCCACCTAGGTGCACTTGTCCACTCAGCTATGTTTATTACCATATAGTCCACACAATATTTTCCCTCTATTTGCTCAAGGATCCACAAGAAACAAATATTCTTCCTCCTTTCCCCGACTTTTGTATATACTTGATAGGCTTCTATTAAGTTAAATCTGGTTTCAAATATTGTCATCCTTTGCAAAAAGTGATTCAACTCCTTGTCAACCTCTTGGAAGCTGTCAGAGGGTTTGGGCAGAATTTGTTTGATTCCTTCCATTGTTTTGTCAGCTTATTTAGTCTAATAGTTTTTTTTTTATTTATCTTGTCAAAGCTTTGTTATTTACTATTGGAACTGCATGATTATATTCACATTTTGGTTTTCTGCATTCTCTTTTGTCACTGATTGCACCCCAGGTGAGCACCTTGGATTTAACACTGCTGAATCTTGTGTTTTTCTCCTGATTGAAATGCCCAGAAAGCACTCCCTCCATACCTACATTTAGTGCCCACCATTCCTTAAGACCCAATGACAACTGTGGTGGTGTACCCATATTTGTCAGAGACCATAGCACCTCTAGACAGATTACCAGAGACCATTAAATTGAACTTATCAAATTCCAAGTCACACTAATTAAAATCAGCTGTCAGTTATCTGTTTCAAGACCCCATTTGCATGACCCAAGACATCAATGTCATAGATGAACTCCCCCTAAATATAAACTCTATCATTCTGGGAGACTTTAACAACGCATAAGTTACTTGGAGTATCTACAGCACCAGCATTAATATATGTTCAGAGGGTTTTAGACCTAATAAATACAGATTCAATGGATCACGTTGTTACTAGCCCAAGAAGGACAAAATATTCTCGACCTGGTACTTATAAATTTAACATCATAATTCACAACTCCCCCTACTAACTACATCTCTGATTAAGTCAGAGCATAAGCTACTAAATTTTTCCATCAAATTATCTAAATCTCCTGAAAACAATATATCATAATTGAAAGACTTCATTCACACAAATCTCAAATTTTATGAAGAAGTCTTGAAATGAACTTATATAGACATCCCCTCAACTAATAGATTGTCCCAGGACTTTTATACCCACATGAATAAATGTATAGAATCATCAGTTCCATCCAGATCCAAATATGATGGGGATTTAAAAACAAAGCATTCTGGTGGTCATCTACATAAATAAAGTCTACAATGAAATCTATAATAAAATGAAAAAAGAAAAACATTTGAGTATGCAGATTTGAAGACCTCCAAGTCAAGAAAAATATTAAGAACTTGACTAAGATTTTTAAAATCACTATTAATAGATCTACTAAGGCAGCCCATTATCTTAGGTTGGCATCTGCAATTTAGTACAATTATAAATCTTAACAATGTACAGAGCTCATAATAAATGACAAAACCTACATAGACCTGCTGGACTTTGTGAATATCCTAGTAAATATATTCAGTGCAAATTTCACTCCTAAGCTGAATGTCCAAAGCCCAACAACCCATGTAGCTCGCACCCCTTCCTTCATCATCACTAAAGAATATATGTTGAAAGTAAGGTCATGGCTAAGAACTCATGGACCATGGGACCAGATAAAAAGTTTGGTTTTGGATATGTAAGGTCATGACTTATAATTCATGCACCATGGGACCAGATATCAAGTTTGGTTGTTGGATAAACAGTATCAAGCATTCCCTAATGGAACCTGTACATAAACTATTTAACCTTATTGAGCCTACAGGCTCAGTTTCTGATGTAAGGTGTACAGCACAGGTGATAACGTTCCACAAAGGTTGCCCTATGTCCAAGAACTATAGCCTCTCAGCCTAACAAGTTTAATTTGTAAGGCCATGGAACACACTTTAAGAGACTTGATTAACATCAATATTAAAATTTCATCAGACTAGATCCACAGCAATTTGGTTTTCTGAAAGTTACATCCAGTTTATTGAATCTAGTTAACATCTTTGAGAAAGTAGTAGTTGATCACACTGTACTCACAACGTACCTTGATTTGGCCAAGGCATTTAATATCATCCCCCATGCTGTTATAATTAATAAACAGAATGTATTACAGATATGTTGCTAAAGGACAGAACCCAGAAGGTGCAGGTGCCAATGGCAGTGTCAGAGGACATGAAGGTGACCAGTGGTGTCCTGCAGGGTTTAGTGCTACAACCGCTTTCATTCACTATTTTCTTCTCTTACATACAGAGGAAAAAACACAAGACCTATGGTTACATTAAGTCTGAAGATGTTTACAAACTGGGAGTAATTGTCAAATCCCCTTCTGACAATGAAACCCTGCAGCAGGAATATACATTTATAAATGCCTGATGTACTGAAAATGGGCTTAAATTAAATGCTAAAAAATGCAGCATTGTCATATATGGCAGAAAGAAACACCCCAGCATATAGCACTGACAATACCCCAATTAAAAATGAAAATGTAGTTAGAGCCTTGGGAACCTTGGCTGAACCCCCCCCCCCCCTTCTATGACCATCATATAGTAACAGTGGCCAGGAAATCCTTCTAACTGATGCAGCTGATTGTCTAGGGAAGATCATCCAGATCAAAAGAGGTTATTGTCACCTTTTTTCAGTACTGATCAGACCAGTTACAAAGCACTATGTTCCCTTTGAGATGTACCTTACCTGACATATCAAACAATTGAAAAGACCACAGGGATTCCTAACAAAGAAAATCATTGACTTAAAATCCATAAGCTACCAGAAAAGACTAGAATTATTATGTCTTATGGGCTCTCGGAGGAGACCTAATATCTTGCCTTCCAGGAAAACAGGGATATACTAGGTGTCCAGAAACTATTGTACCTTCATAAATCAAACTGTCCCTCAAATACTAGAACAAGACGAAGAGCTAGACTCCCTCTGAAGAGACAGCAGTGTGATAAACTATCTTCCTTCAAACATGATCAGGTAATTGGATGAGTTTTCATAAATTCACCCTGGGCATGACTGACATAGTCCTTCTCAACAAGTGAGGCACACTTTGAGATGAGAACTAGTAAGGCATGATAGTTACAAGACTCAGTAGCCTTGAACTTCCTATGATTTCTAGGTTTGATGAGTGTGATGCCGGTCTTCAGCCCCATATAAACAGTTACCATATATGTCAGTGATATGGGCAAAATGCGTGCCTTGCACCACATGCATATTTATGGTGGAGCAGTATGTACTGTGTAACATACGTTTATCTTAATATCTGTGTTATATGTTTCGCTTGGTCTTACACAGCAAGTAGCAGCTATGAGAACCTAATGCAGAACCAAATGAATCATGTTATATTGAAGCCGCATAGAAGCACAGCTCCTGGTTTCCACATGCAAAAGGCTCACAAACCACACTACTTTTAACTAAACATAGCAAATCCAAGGCTTCATCATGCTGACAAAGGTTAAACGAAGTTCAGATGGCAAGAAGCCACCAGGCTTCACTTTTGAAGCAACCCTCCATTTCATCATACTGGTTACAATAAATTAAGGTTTTAGTTATTTATAATATTTTTCATTTTTTATTTATGCTGTTGACTGGGTTAATCACACTTCACCAGCAGTCTCTTTTCAGGGGACATCTGGGGTAATATTCATGCTGACAAGGAGAGATTTAACTGGTTCTTATGTGATGCAAGTGTGAAATTAATATTAGAGTATACAGATGATTTAATCATTTTATAAATAACAGAATGTTGGTCAAAGCAGTAATAAGGAAGTAAAAACTGGGTGCACCTAGGGTTAGTGAAATTATATGGTATTTATTTTATGAAGAATACTACTGAAGTACTAGGAATATAATTTGGAGGTGGGAAGTAATAATCAGTAGGAAGGAAACTTTTATTTATTTATTTATTTTATTTTATTTTATTTTACATTTGTTGACCGGGCTAGGCTAGCTGGAGAAATTTCCATTTTCAGTAGCGGCCCGGGGAGAAAAGCTCCACAGAGTGAGATACATACAGAAAATGTAACAAACCAAAAAATAATGATAACAATAATATTCATAATAATGGAGTTAGTATTAGGGTTTGCAATAACAAAAATAAAGACTAGTAAACCCTTCAATGTTAAGTAGTACTAAAGGGTTAATTCCTATGACACACAATACTATCTACATGACATGATAAAAATTGAGAAAGAGAAGGAAGAAAAAGAGAACTTAATAGATATAGTCAAAAGGAAAGTATGTAAGGAAAGTAGAGTGTAAGAAAGTAAGGGAAAAGATAGAGATTAACTGTAAAAGCTAACAGTGGGGAAGAAGAGTAAGACAAAGAGGGAGTAGTGAGTGAAGGAGGAAGGGAGAAAAGTTATATTTTGTTAGTAGTAGTGAATTAGAGAGAAATCAGAGAAATTATAAAGATATGGAAGTCTTTTTGAGGTGACTTTTTTGAAGAAAGTCAATTTCATTCACTCAGTTAAATTAGGTAAATTAGCTTTTAGGAAGAATATTTATGCTTCCTGCTCTAAGAGAGAAGAATTACTGGAAACTATTTCTGAACTAATCTTGTTGTCAAGACTTTACCAAATAAAGAAGGGCAAATTCTGTAGTAAAAACAAAACAAAACAAATAAAAGGATGGTTAGGTTTATTAAACTGAGAGTAATATCTGACTCCCTCAGTTATGTATTGGATATATTGGAAGGTAAAGGATGGAAGAGATAGTGTGATAAGAAGTCTTCTGCAGAAAAAATATGAGGAACTCTGAAAAATAATAGGGAAACATAAAAAGGAAATAGTGTTTTTTTCCCCTCAAATATTTTTTTATTTTCAATTAAAATAACATTTACATAATATTTTTAAATATCATTTTAAACAACTACATAAAATATTTACAACTCTATATTATTAAATATAGAGTTAACAGATCAGTTATCAGAGATACAATATTTATTATTGCAGACTGTCCAACAAAGCTATAATTTTCTTCCAAGGATTATTTACCAATGGCCTGGGATAGATTCGTAGTTCTTTGGTTTTTATGTCCATCGATGCAGTTGTCTTCAGTAAAGTGTAGAATTCTTCCAAGGTCGGGGGTGTATTTGAATTCCACCTTCTGGTTACGTATTTCCTAGATATAGCAAGTATTGTCTATAACAAATACATATCTATCTTACATATTTAGTATAATCAATACTTTAGTTAAGGTAAAGGATTCATTAAATAAAGCTTGTAAAAAATGATTGATTCCATTCCAATATGATTTCATTTTATTTCATTCATAAAAATAAGAATCCAGTCTGCTTTATTTGACTTTTCACACCTCCAGCAAAAAACATTTGTAGTAGTACTACTGATCTTTTTAATTCTATCTGGTGTTAAAAATGCTCTATGAAGTATTTCCAGTTAAATATTTCCAGTACTGTATGTTAGAGGTATAATTAACTGATAGTACGATATTAGTTTTAATTTCTTCTGTTAACTGCAATGACTGACCTTTTGTTAAGAACTGCCAGTATGATGGTTTGGGAATTGTTTTATATGTTATTAACTCTTTATATAGATTTGAAATGGAATTTTTTTCTTTTCACAACTATTATAGATAAATTCATACATAAAACTTATTAGATTTGGAATATCTTTAAATGAGGAATTATTAATTAATCTGCATAAATCTTGAGTGTACATTAGAATGCTTTGTAAGGTTAACCAGTCCTGTGATGGAATATTGAAAGCAGTTTTTATCATATGTATATCTAAAACATTTAATTTATTTACACATTGAAACCAGCATAAGAATCCATTTCCCTATATATTTTGTGAGGAAAGTTCTTAGTGATGGTAAATGGGGTTAAAAGATCAAACCAAAGTTTTAGATCTATGTTTGCATTGATAAGTTTCCTAAAGGAATTGATGTAATGATTAATCAATGTTGTTTTAGAAGGTTTTGTTATATTATATTGTATACTTATGCATAGTATGTACCAGGGTTTGTTTGATTTGTCTACTATTAAAAATGTTTTAACATATTAAATTCATTTGTTAATATAGCTGTTGCTAATTCTTTCCAGTTGGTAAAATAATTTGGGTTTATCCAGTCTATTGTAGTTTTAAGCACAAATGCTTTTATGTATGTTTCTATTTCTGGGAAGTTCAATCCTCCTTGTTTCCAGGGTCTAATGTGATGAGTTAGAGCTACCCTATTATAAAAATTTTATTAAACATGAGTTTATTTCTTTAAGAATGCATATTTCAGGAATTAACTGTATTGCTAATGCTACATATAGTATTTTTGGCAATAAGACATTTTTTATTAATTGCAATCTGTCTTCAAAAGTTAATATAATTTTGTTCCACTTTTCTATATATATTTTATTGTTTCAATAATGCTTTTATAATTTATTAATATTGTTTTGTTTATATTTTTGCATAACACTATTCCTAAATAATTTAGCGTAAGTTCTTGTTTTCCTATGATGGATTTATCTGTAACTTGTAATTCTTTTTTCTTATTTAAAAATAGAAATTTTGATTTTGATCTATTAAAGTGTACACCTGAAATCTTATAAAATTTCTCCATTACTTCTTCTAGCTCTCCTAATGACTCTCTGGAGTTTGATAGGGTTAATAAAATATCATCAGCAAAAAGCATTATTTTTAGATATGTACTGGTCATAGAGTTCTATTCCTTTTATTCTTGGATTATTGCGTATTATTTCTGCAAGTATTTCTATAGCCCAAGCAAACAAAATAGGAGAAAGGGGGCATCCTTGTTTAGTACCTTTTGTTATATGGATAAATTCTGAGGTGAAAGGATCTAATTTAATGAAGGCTAAGTTATTAATATATATATATTTTTGTAATAAGATGAATGGAGGAGGAAATTCAAATAATGCTAAAGTTTTAAATAGACATTCCCAGTTGAGGGAATCAAAGGCTTTTTCTATGTCTAATCCGATTACAAGTGTTTCTCTATCTTCTTTATTCACATAATCTATAAGCATAAGTATCCTTTTAATATTATCATGTGTGTGCCTGTTATATAAAAATCCAGTTTGTTCATTATTAATTGTATTTAAAAGTGGGATTTTCATTCTGTTAGCTAGTATTGACATGGATATTTTGTAATCATTATTCAGTAATGATATAGGTCTGTATGAGGTGCAAAGGTCTGATGGTTTATTATCTTTTAGAATTGGTGTTATACAAGAATATTTCCATGAGGGTGGTATTTTTGCTTCTGACTGGACTTCTAGCAAAGTTTTATGAAAAACGGAGATTACTGTTGAAGGGAAGAGTTTATAAATTTCTGTAATTATACCATTTATTCCTGGAGCTTTGTTAGATTTACCTTCTTTTATCTTGTCAACTATTTCTTTGTAGGATATCGGTTTTTGTAGGTCTAGTTTTAAGTTTTTGGGAATTTTTTTTATATTGATAAGGTTTGTATCTAAGTTTATTTGGTTGGTATCTAAATCTTCTTTTTTGAAGTGTTCCATATAATGGAACCGAAATGCTTCAAGGATGTCTCCTATATCTGATACTTTTTTCCCTTTCTTTTCATGATATATACTACTAATGTTATTTGCTTTAGACTGTATTTTCATTCTTGTAGATAAGTTATGTAGATATCTGGGGAAGGTAGATGCCTGGTGTCAAAGCCATGGCCTCAAGCTCAATGCTAAAAAGTGCATTGTCATTCCTTTTGGTAAAAACTCAGTACCCATGAACTACCACATAGGGGGTAGTCCACTTAACACCGAAAGTGTGATAAGAGACCTTGGGACACAGGTGGACAGTAGTCTCTTCTTTGATAATCACATCACCACAGTAGTCAGGAAATCCTTCTATGTGGCACACCTCATCACAAAAGGTTTCTCATCCAGGAAAAAAAGAGGTCATTGCTCCCCTCTACTCGTCACTCATTAGACCCATTATAGAGTACAATGCCCCTTTTGGTATGTACCTCACAAGACATCTACAACAACTGGAAAGGCCACAGAAGTACCTCACAAAGAGTATTACCGGCTCAAAGAGATGCCCTATGCAGACCGTCTCAAAAAACTGCAGCTTTATTACGTTGCATATCGCCTACTCAGAGGCGATCTCTGCCTAACACACAAAGCTATATCAAACCCAGAGCTTTTAGACATGCTCCACTTAAAGAAATCCCAATCCCTAAGAGCTACATGCTCCAGGGACCTAAACTTCGTCACCACAATAAACAGAACATGCTGGTGGGGTAGATTCCTGTCACAGAGACTTCAAATACTCTGGAACAAACTACCTATCTATATCAAACAAAGCTCCAGATTAGCACTGTTCAAGAAAAATCTTCATGATTGGATGGGAGCTAGGAAATTCACCCCGAGGATCACTTCTGTGGCTCTGCTCGACAGTGGCACAGGAAAATAATTTTCTTGGGTGGCGAAAGCCAGGGTACCTTTGGTTAGGCTTATATAGGATCTAGGGCCAATAGCCTAGTACCTACCTATGAGCCTATGAACCTATAAGTCTGACTAGACTGATATGCAAGGAGAATCATGAAGCTGAAAACCCCTTTTTTTTAAATCAGTTTAGCTTGATAAGCCAAGTGGTACAGTGGTTAAGGTGTATACTTTTCAATCACGAGGTGTAAGGTTTAATTCTCACCACTGGAAAGAGCTTTACAGATTAAAGGTAAATATATATATTTTTTTTGCCCTGAGAGGGAGAGAGACCAGATAACTAAGCGGCTAAAGTATTTGCATCCCATGCACAAGGTACAAGATTCGATCCTGACCTCCAGTCAATGCATTATCTCTGGCCTTTGCATTATCTACTTGTGCTTCTGTGGGGGTCTTTCCCCCAAATCATGCTGAATGTTTCCATCTGAAACTCACCCATAAATGGAAGACAATTAAAAGAGGACAATGAATAAGAAAGTCCTCAGCACTCAAGTACCCCATGACAAATAGAGGGGGAAACAGACTTAGTCGAAGAAGAATGGCAGCACCTCCAAACAGCATGTGGGATGACTACAGAACAGAGATGTGGCCAAGCAAAAGATAGAAATAAAGTACTTAAGAAAGGTTACTGAGGAAGTCATGGAAGTCATCAAAAGAAAGGAGGAGAGCAGGAAAAAGTGGGACATGGAAAAGAAAGACTAGGCCAGGAAGGAATACTGGATGGCTAAGGAGGAAGCTAAGAATGGAGTTCTACCAGCTTCTAGAGAATTACCTCCGTACTTGGTGAAAAGATACTATCAGGCTACAAGACAAACACAGAAAGATAAAGTCAGACACAATTCTGCTAACCAGGCCCACCAGCCTCCAAGCTACATAAAAAAAAGAGAAACATGGAACCTGAACTACTCCATGTCCAGCCTGACCATTGGCAAAGGCTCCCATCATATCATTGTTAGTTACAGGATACCCACTTAGTATGAAGAGAAACACTCAGTATACCTGAAGGGACAGGGAGTTCATTCGCCCAACACAGGACAGATGGCCGATTTAACAGGATCTCAGTCATAAACACACAATACAACAGAAGGCAGACATTTCTGTCTAAAACTAAGAAGGAGAGTGCTCAATGGAAAAAGAATTTCACATTAGTATCAACAGACAAAACTGGAAACTAGTCAAATCTGCAAAAGCTTAATAGGAGACTAAAATAGCCTTCTGTGCAAAGGATAACTGTAAAGTATTTTTAGTTAGGTTAGAAATCTTAAGGGAAACACTCAAAAACATGCTGAGTTGGATGAAGAAGACAGTGCTTATATTCAAGCAGAAGACATTGTAAACTTGCTGGCCTTTAAATTCAATGAAAATTTCACCTGTTTATCACCTCTGGTCACTTCTGATCAAATTCCCCCTATAATTCCATTGCCTGATATCACAAGAGAAGAAGTTGTCACTGCACTCTCTAAACCTAGAGACACAGCATTTATGAACCCTTATGGAATCCCAGGGTGCCTAGTAAATAGCTGAAGCATGACCTAACACACCAATCCAGCTCTCTATTTAACAAAAGTCTCTAGCAGGCTGTGCTCCAGTAGAGTGGAGGACAGCAACAGTCATCCCTTTGCACAGAGGTGGGCCATCAATAGATCCTGGAAACTAATGACGCATAAGTCTGACTAGATTGATATGCAAGGAGAATCATGAAGCTGAAAACCCCTTTTTTTAAAACCACTTCTACCTACAATGCCAAGTGGTGCAGTGGTTAAGATGTATGCCTTGCAATTACAACTTGAAAGATTTGATTCTCACCACTGGAAAGAGCTTTACAAATTGAAAGTATATATAGTTTTTTGCCCTGAGAGGGAGAGAGACTAGAAAGCGAAGCGGCTAAGGTATTTGCATCCCATGCACAAGGTACAAGATTCGATCCTGACCTCCGGCCAAAGCATTATCTCTGGCCTTTGCATTATCTACTTGTGCTTCTGTGGGGGTCTTTCCCCCAAATCATGCTGAATGTTTCCATCTGAAACTCACCCATAAATGGAAGACAAATGAAAGGGGAGAATGAACGAGAAAGTTCTCAGCGCTCAAGTACCCTAAGACAAATAGGGGAGGAAACAGACTTAGGCGAAGAAGAATGGCAGCACCTCCAAACACCATGTGGGATGACTACAGAACAGATATGTGGCCAAGCAAAAGATAGAAATAAGTTACTTAAAGAAAGGTTACTGAGGAAGTCACGGAAGTCATCAAAAGAAAGGAGGAGTGCAGGACAAAGTGGGACATGGAAAAGAAAGACTAGGCCAGGAAGGAATACTGGATTGCTAAGGAGGAAGCTAAGAATGGAGTTCTATCAGCTTCTAGAAAATTAGATCCGTACTTGGCGAAAAGATACTATCGGGCTACAAGACAAATACAGAAAGATAAAGTCAGACACAATTCTGCTCACCAGGCCCACCAGCCTCCAAGCTACATAGAAAAAGAAAAACATGGAAACTGAGCTACTCCATGTCCAGCCTGACCATTGGCAAAGCCTCTCACCATATCATTCTTAGTTACAGGATCCCCACTGAGTACGAAGAGAAACACTCAGTGTACCTGAATGGAAAGGGAGGGCATTCAGCCCAACACAGGACAGATGGCCGATTTAACAGGATCTCAGTCATAAACACACAATACAACAGAAGGCAGACATTTCTGTCTAAAACTAAGCAGGAGAGTGCTCAACGGAAAAAGAATCCCACATTAGTATCAACAGACAAAACTGGAAACTAGTCAAATCTGCAAAAGCTTAATAGGAGACTAAAATAGCCTTCTATGCAAAGGATAACTGTAAAGTATTTTTAGTTAGGTTAGAAATCTTAAGGGAAACACTCAAAAAAGTGCTGAGTTGGCTGAAGAAAGCAGTGCTTATATTCAAGCAGAAGACATTGTAAACTTGCTAGCCTTTACATTCAATAAAAATTTCACCCATTTATCACCTCTGGTCACTTCTGATGAAATTCCCCCTATGATTCCATTGCCTGATATCACAAAAGAAGAAGTTGTCACTGCACTCCCTAAACCTAGAGACACAGCATTTATGAACCCTTATGGAATCCCAGGGTGCCTGGTAAATAGCTGAAGCATGACCTAGCACACCAATTCAGTTTGCTATTTAACAACACTCTCTAGGCAGGCTTTGCTCCAGTAGAGTGGAGAACAGCAACAGTCATCCCTTTGCACAGAGGTGGGCCATCAATAGGTCCTGGAAAATAATGACCCTTAAGTCTGACTAGACTGATAGGCAAGGAGAATCATGAAAATGAAATACCCTTTTTTTTAAAGTCACTTCCAGCTTAAAAGTTAAGTGGTACAATGGTTAAAGTGTATGCCTTGCAATCCAAGGTTTGCTTCTCACCACTGGAAAGAGCTTTACAGATTGAAGGTGTATGTTTTTTTGCCCTGAGAGGGAGAGAGACCAGAAAGTGAAGCGGCGAAGGTATTTTCAATCCATGCACAAGGTACAAGGTTCGATCCTGACCTCTGGCCAATGCATTATCTCTGGCCTTTGCATTATCTACTTGTGCTTCTGTGGGGATCGTTCACCCAAATCATGCTGAATGTTTCCATCTGAAACTCACCCATAAATGGAAGACAATTTAAAGTTGAGAATGAACAAGAACATCCTCAGTGCTCAAGTTCCCCAAGGCAAATAGAGGAGGAAACAGACTTAGTCGAAGAAGAATGGCAGCACCTCCAAACAGCATGTGGGATGACTACAGAACAGATATGTGGCCAAGCAAAAGATAGAAATAAGGTACTTAAAGAAAGGTTACTGAGGAAGTCACGGCAGTGATCAAAAGAAAGGAGGAGTGCAGGACAAAGTGGGACATGGAAAAGAAAGACTAGGCCAGGAAGGAATACTGGATGGTGAAAGAGTAAGCTAAGAATGGAGTTCTACCAGCTTCTAGAAAATGACCTCCGTACTTGGCGAAAAGATACTATCAGGCTACAAGACAAACACAGAAAGATAAAGTCAGACATAATTCTGCTCACCAGGCCCACCAGCCTCCAAGCTACATAGGAAAAGAAAAACATGGAAACTGAACTACTCCATGTCCAGTCTGATCATTGGCAAAGCCTCCCACCATATCATTGTTAGTTACAGGATCCACACTGAGTAGGAAGAGAAACAGTCAGTATACCTGAAGGGACAGGGAGGGCATTCAGCCAAACACAGGACAGATCACCAATTTAACAGGATCTCAGTCATAAACACATAATACAACAGAAGGCAGACATTTCTGTCTAAAACTAAGCAGGAGAGTGCTCAAGAGAAAAAGAATCCCACATTAGTATCAACAGGCAAAACTGGAAACTAGTCAAATCTGCAAAAGCTTAATAGGGGACTAAAATAGCCTTCTATGAAAAGGATAACTGTAAAGTATTTTTTAGTTAGGTTAGAAATCTTAAGGGAAACACTCAAAAAAGTGCTGAGTTGGCTGAAGAAAACAGTGCTTATATTCAAGCAGAAGACATTGTAAACTTGCTAGCCTTTACATTCAATGAAAATTTCACCCGTTTATCACCTCTGGTCACTTGTGATGAAATTCTCCCCATGATTCCATTGCCTGATATCACAAAAGAAGAAGTTGTCACTGCACTCTCTAAACCTAGAGACACAGCATTTATGAACCCTTATAGAATCCCAGGGTGCCTGGTAAATAGCTGAAGCATAACCTAACACACCAATTCAGCTCTCTATTTAACAACAGTCTCTAGGCTGGCTTTGCTCCAGTAGAGTGGAGGACAGCAACAGTCATCCCATTGCACAGAGGTGGGCCATCAATATATCCTGGAAACTGATGACCCATATTTCTACAACAGAAGAAAGAAACTGTTGCAAAAAAGAGTAAAATCCCATGATTGGAGAAACTCCCTGGTCAGCTTCAGTAAGAAGCTGAGATCCCTCATAAAATCCTCCAATGCTAGTTATGAAAACAAAATCGCCACTGACTCTAAAGGCAACCACAAAGCATTCTATAACTATGTCAAGAATCTCAATGGCAACACTCAGATCTGCTCTGAGTTACAGCACAATGGCACTAAATATACAGAACCAACGGATATTGCCAACATCCTGGCAGATAGGTTCAGTGCTAACTTTACCCCTCTGTCATTCCCTAAAGGGCCCATCTCTATACCAGAAGAATGCAAAGTTCCTGTAATCAAAGCTGCACAGGTAAAAAACACACTATCCAAAGCCAAGAATACAGCATCCATGGGACCTGACGACATCCCAGGCTGTGTTCTACATGAACTACAGAACGAACTGGCACCCCACATAAGTACCATGTTCATTCATAGCCTCACCACAGGCTATGTGCCCACTGAATGGTGCACAGTGACAGTTATCCCACTCCACAAAGGGGGAGCCACCACAGACCCCGGAAACTACCGCCCCATTAGCCTAACGAGCCTGGTCTGCAAGGCTATGGAGCGCATCATCATGGAACTTATAAACAATAACATTAGTAATCTCCAAACTCAGGACCTCACCCAGTTTGGGTTTGTAAAAGGCAGATCATTTCTTCTAAACCAGATAGACTTCTTTGAAGCAGTCACCAAAGCTGTAGATGAGGGTAAGGTGGTTCACACAGCCTATCTAGATCTCGCCAAGGCTTTTGACACCATCCCCCACTCTGGAATTATAGATAAACTCACTAAACTAGGTATAAATCCCTATATCACAAGATGAGTTGCCAACTGGCTCACTGACAGAACCCACACTGTGAAAGTAGCAGACTCCAAATCCAGCTTCAGACCAGTGACAAGTGGAGTACCACAGGGTTCAGTCCTGGGTCCTCTCCTGTTTGGTATCTACTTCTCTGAAGTACAGGCGAATACAAGAAGGTCTTTGGCTAACAAAGTTCACAGATGACTGCAAATTAGGAGCCCTAATCAAAACTCCGAAAGATGTGGACATCCTACAAAAGGGCCTTGCTGAGACAGATGCCTGGTGTCAAAGCCATGGCCTCAAGCTCGATGCCAAAAAGTGCATTGTCATTCCTTTTGGTAAAAACTCAGTACCCATGAACTACCTCATAGGTGGTAGTCTACTTAACACCGAAAATGTGATAAGAGACCTTAGGACACAGGTGGACAGTAGTCTCTCTTTTGATAATCACATCGCCACAGTAGTCAGTAAATCCTTCTATGTGGCACATCTCATCACAAAAGGTTTCTCATCCAGGAAAAAAGAGGTCATTGTTCCCCTCTACTCATCACTCATTAGATCCATTATAGAGTACAATGCCCCTTTTGGTATGTACCTCACAAGACATCTACAACAACTGGAAAGGCCACAGAAATACCTCACAAAGAGTATTACCGGTCTCAAAGAGATGCCCTATGCAGACCGTCTCAAAAAACTGCAGATTTACTGCGTTCCATATCGTCTACTCAGAGGCGATCTCTGCCTAACACACAAAGCTATGTCAAACCCAGAGCTTTTAGACATGCTCCACTTAAAGAAATCCCAATCCCTATGAGCTACACGCTCTAGGGACCTAAACCTTGTCACCACAATAAACAGAACATGCTGGTGGGATAGATTCCTGTCCAAGAGACTTCCCATACTCTGGAACAAACTACCTATCTATATCAAACAAAGCTCCTCATTAGCACTGTTCAAGAAAAATCTTGATGATTGGATGGGAGCTAGGAAATTCACCCTGAGGATTACTTCTGTGGCTCTGCTCAACAGTGGCACAGGAAAATAATTTTCTTGGGTGGCGAAAGCCGGGGTACCTTTGGCTAGGCTTATATAGGCCCTAGGGCCAATAGCCTAGTACCTAGCTATGAACCTATGAACCTATAAGCCTGACTAGACTGATATGCAAGGAGATTCATGAAGTTGAAAACCCCTTTTTTTTAATTTCATTCCCCTGAAAAGCCATGTGGTACAGTGGTTAAGGTATATGCCTTTCAATCACAATGTGCAAGTTTTGCTTCTCACCACTGGAAAGAGCATTACAGATTGAAGGTATATATTTTTGTTTGCCCTGAGAGGGAGAGAGACTAAAAAGCGAAGCGGCTAAGGTATTTGCATCCCATGCACAAGGTACAAGATTCGATCCTGACCTCCGGCCAAAGCATTATCTCCGGCCTTTGCATTATCTACTTGTGCTTCTGTGGGGGTCTTTCCCCCAAATCATGCTGAATGTTTCCATCTGAAACTCACCCATAAATGGAAGACAATTTAAAGGGGAGAATGAACAAGAAAGTCCTCAGTGCTCAAGTACCCCAAGACAAATAGAGGAGGAAACAGACTTAGTTGAAGAAGAATGGCAGCACCTCCAAACACCATGTGGGATGACTACAGAACAGATATGTGGCCAAGCAAAAGATAGAAATAAGTTACTTAAAGAAAGGTTACTGAGGAAGTCATGGAAGTCATCAAAAGAAAGGAGGAGTGCAGGACAAAGTGGGACATGGAAAAGAAAGACAAGGCCAGGAAGGAGTACTGGATTGCTAAGGAGGAAGCTAAGAATGGAGTTCTACCAGCTTCTAGAAAATTACCTCCGTACTTGGCGAAAAGATACTATCAGGCTACAAGACTAACACAGAAAGAAAAAATCAGCCACAATTCTGCTCACCAGGCCCACCAGCCTCCAAACTACATAGAAAAAGAAAAACATGGAAACTGAGCTACTCCATGTCCAGCCTGACCGTTGGCAAAGCCTCCCACCATATCATTGTTAGTTACAGGATCCCCACTGAGTACGAATAGAAACACTCAGTATACCTGAAGGGACAGGGAGGGCATTCAGCCCAACACAGGACAGATGGCCGATTTAACAGGATCTCAGTCATAAACACACAATACAACAGAAGGCAGACATTTCTGTCTAAAACTAAGCAGGAGAGTGCTCAACGAAAAAGAATCCCACTTTAATATCAACAGACAAAACAGGAAACTAGTCAAATCTGCAAAAGCTTAATAGGAGACTAAAATAGCCTTCTATACAAAGGATAACTAAAGTATTTTTTAATTAGGTTAGAAATCTTAAGGGAAACACTCAAAAAAGTGCTGAGTTGGCTGAAGAAGACAGTGCTTATATTCAAGCAGAAGACTTTGTAAACTTGCTGGCCTTTACATTCAATGAACATTTGACCCGTTTATCACCTCTGGTCACTTCTGATGAAATTCCCCCTATGATTCCATTGCCTGATATCACAAAAGAAGAAGTTGTCACTGACTCTCTAAACCTAAAGACACAGCATTTATGAACCCTTATGGAATCCCAGGGTGCCTAGTAAATAGCTGAAGCATGACCTAACACACCAATTCAGCTCTCTATTTAACAACAGTCTCTAGGCAGGCTTTGCTCCAGTAGAGTGGAGAACAGCAACAGTCATCCCTTTGCACAGAGGTGGGCCATCAATAGATCCTGGAAAATAATGACCCTTAAGTCTGACTAGACTGATAGGCAAGGAGAATCAAGAAACTGAAATCCCCTTTTTTTAAAGTCACTTCCAGCTTAAAAGTTAAGTGGTACAGTGGTTAAGGTGTATGCTTTTCAAGGTGCAAGGTTTGCTTCCCACTGCTAGAACGAGCTTTACAGATTGAAGGTGTATATTTTTCTTTGCCCTGAGAGGGAGAGAGACCAGAAAGTGAAGCAGCTAAGGTATTTGCATCCCATGCACAAGGTGCAAGATTCAATCCTGACCTCTGGCCAAAGCATTATCTCCGGCCTTTGCATTATCTACTTCTGCTTCTGTGGGGTTCTTTCACCCAAATCATGCTGAATGTTTCCATCTGAAACTCACCCATAAATGGAAGACAATTTAAAGGGGAGAATGAACAAGAATGTCCTCAGCGCTCAAGTACCCCAAGACAAATAGAGGAGGAAGCAGACTTAGTCGAAGAAGAATGGCAGCACCTCCAAACAGAATGTGGGATGACTACAGAACAGATATGCGGCCAAGCAAAAGATAGAAATAAGGTACTTAAAGAAAGGTTATTGAGGAAGGCACGGAAGTCATCAAAAGAAAGGAGGAGTGCAGGACAAAGTGGGACATGGAAAAGAAAGACTAGGCCAGGAAGGAATACTGGATGGCTAAGGAGGAAGGTAACAATGGAGTTCTACCATCTTCTAGAAAATTACCTCCGTACTTGGCGAAAAGATACTATCTGGCTACAAGACAAACACAGAAAGATAACGTCAGACACAATTCTGCTCACCAGGCCCACCAGCCTCCAAACTACATAGAAAAAGAAAAACATGGAAACTGAGCTACTCCATGTCCAGCCTGACCGTTGGCAAAGCCTCCCACTATATCATTGTTAGTTACAGGATCGCCACTGAGTACGAAGAGAAACACTCAGTATACCCGAAGGGACAGGGAGGGCATTCAGCCCAACACAGGACAGATGGCCGATTTAACAGGATCTCAGTCATGAACACACAATACAACAGAAGGCAAAAACTAAGCAGGAGAGTGCTCAACGGAAAAAGAATCCCATATTAGTATCAACAGGCAAAACTGGAAACTAGTCAAATATGCAAAAGCTTAATATGAGACTAAAATAGCCTTCTATGCAAAGGAAAACTGTAAAGTATTTTTAGTTAGGTTAGAAATCTTAAGGGAAACACTCAAAAATGTGCTGAGTTGACTGAAGAAGACAGTGCTTATATTCATGCAGAAGACATTGTAAACTTGCTGTCCTATACATTCAATGAAACTTTGACCCGTTTATCACCTTGGGTCACTTCTGATGAAATTCCCCCTATGATTCCAATGCCTGATATCACAAAAGAAGAAGTTGTCACTGCATTCTCTAAACATGGTGACACAGCATTTATGAACCCTTATGGAATCCCAGGGTGCCTAGTAAATAGCTGAAGCATGACCTAACACACCAATTCAACTCTCTGTTTAACAACAGTCTCTAGGCAGGCTTTGCTCCAGCAGAGTGGAGGACAGCAACAGTCATCCCTTTGCAGAGGTTGGCCATCAATAGATCCTGGAAACTAATGACCCATAAGTCTGACTAGACTGACATACAAGGAGAATCCTGAAGCTGAAATCCCCTTTTTTAAAAGCCCTTCTGACTGAAAAGTCAAGTGGTACAGTGGTTAAGGTGTATGCCTTTTAATCACAAAGTGCAAGGTTTGATTCTCACTATTGGAAAGATCTTTACAGATTTAAGGTATATATTTTTTTTGCCCTGAGAGGGAGAGAGACCAGATAGCGAAGCAATTAAGGTATTCGCCTCCCATGCACAACGTACAAGGTCCGAACCTGACCTCTGCCCAATGCATTATCTCCGGCATTTGCATTATCTACTTGTGCTTCTGTGGGGGTCTTTCCCCCAAATCATGCTGCATGTTTCCATCTGAAACTTACCCATAAATGGAAGACAATTAAAAGGGGAGAATGAACAAGAAAGTCCTCAGCGCTCAAGTACCCCAAGACAAATAGAGGAAGAAACAGACTTAGTCGAAGAAGAATTGCAGCACCTCCAAACAGCATGTGGGATGACTACAGAACAGATATGTGGTCAAGCAAAAGATAGAAATAAGGTACTTAAAGAAAGGTTACTGAGGAAGTCATGGAAGTCATCAAAAGAAAGGAGGAGTACAGGACAAAGTGGGACATGGAAAAGAAAGACTAGGCCAGGAAGGAATACTGAATGGCTAAGGAGGAAGCTAAGAATGGAGTTCTACCAGCTTCTAGAAAATTACCTCTGTACTTGGTGAAAAGATACTATCAGGCTACAAGACAAACACAGAAAGATAAAGTCAGACACAGTTCTGCTCACCGGGCCCACCAGCCTCCAAGCTACATAGAAAAAGAAAAACATGGAAAATGAGCTACTCCATGGCCAGCCTGACCATTGGCAAAGCCTCCTACCATATCATTGTTAGTTACAGGATCCCCACTGAGTACAAAGAGAAACACTCAGTATACCTGAAGGTACAGGGAGGGCATTCAGCCCAACACAGGAAAGATGGCTGATTTAACAGGATCTCAGTCATAATCACACAATACAACAGAAGGCCGACATTTCTGTCTAAAATTAAGCAGGAGAGAGCTCAACGGAAAAAGAATCCCACATTAGTATCAACAGACAAAACGGGAAACTAGTCATATCTGCAAAAGCTTAATAGAAGACTAAAATAGCCTTCTATGCAAAGGATAACTGTAAAGTATTTTTTAGTTAGGTTAGAAATCTTAAGGGAAACACTCAAAAATGTGCTGAGTTGGCTGAAGAAGACAGTGCTTATATTCAAGCAGAAGACATTGTAAACTTGCTGGCCTTTACATGCAAGGAATGTTTCACCCGTTTTTCACCTCTGGTCACTTCTGATTAAATTCACCCGATGATTCCATTGCCTGATATCACAAAAAAGTTGTCACTGCACTCTCTAAACCTAGAGACATAGCATTTATGAACCCTTATGGAATCCCAGGGACCCTAGTAAATAGCTGAAGCATGACCTAACACACCAATTCAGCTCTCTATTTAACAACAGTCTCTAGGCAGGCTTTGCTCCAGTAGAATGGAGAACAGCAACAGTCATCCCTTTGCACAGAGGTGGGCCATCAATAGATCCTGGAAACTAATGACCCATAAGTCTGACTAGACTGATATGCAAGGAGAATCATGAAGCTGAAAACCCTTTTTATCAAAGTCACTTCCACCTGAAAAGCCAAGTGGTGCAGTTTTAAGGTGTATGCCTTTTAATCACAAGGTGCAAGGTTTGATTTTCCCCACTGGAAAGAGCTTTACAGATTGACGGTATAATACTATACATAATACTATAAGAAGCCAGTCCTTATATTCAAGCAGAAGACATTGGGCTGGATTCATGAAGGCTTGTACGGAGTCTTAGAGTAGATTAATACTCCATGCAGACATCATGTCTGACAAGCGATCCAGGAACAGCCTGCAGGGGCGTGCAAGAGAGCTCCTAAAACAGCTCTTACACGGACAGGGCTGGGATATGCAAAGTATCTCAATTGCAGGTGAAAGGCATGCAAATGAGGTAGATTTGCGATTCAGTTAACCCGAACCTGTCCGTGTAAGAGAAGTGTTATTTGCAGAAAAGTACTCAGTTGACAACTGAGTACCATTCTGCAAATAGCCAAACGGAGCTGTGACAACTCCAAATAAAGGTTGCATCCAGTGCAGGAAGCATGCCAGTGGCCAAATATACGGCCATTGGAAATGTTTCCTGATGCAATATGAAAATAAAAATAATTTTTTTTTGTTGATTTCCATTGTTTAAGCATAGCGCAGCGCTGTGCAAACAGACTGTGCTCTAAAACCCAGAATACTAAAAATTAAAACCCACAAATGTGGATCTTATTTAAATTGTTAATGTACAATGCAAGGCAATGGCAGGCTGAAGACAACATGGCCACCGAGTAGAGGTTGCTAAGGGGGGAAGGTCAAGTCTAAGAGATGTGACCAAGCATTAGTAGGCAATCCTATGTAAATGAGGGTTAGGATAGTGAATCGTAAGTTTACATAGCAAATGAGCACAGTCAGTGGAGTGTAGGAGTAGGATAAGGTGAGTAACAGAGTAGAAGATAGGTGACATCATGAGGGGGGTATGTATGAAAGAAGTGAAGCTCATTGGAGCAAAGTGGCATGTGTCAGGTGTCATTTACACATCATGGAAAGAGGTGTGTCAACAGGTAGGCTAGGGAAAGGCAAGAAATGGAAGGTGTATGCCGTGGATAACACCAAAGTTTCTTGCTGAGCGTGCATGCACGTGTGTGCGCGCTTGTAAACCCGAGTAAGATACAGTGTGCATGTGTAAGTGTGAGTGCGTGCTTTTAAGCTGGAGTAAGCATGTATAAGTCTATTTAAAGAGTTGTAAGCGTGTTTGCGCCGGCGTGTGCGCATTTTAACCCAAATAAGCAGGTTTTAGTCCTTGTAAGCATGTGTGCGCATGTGTTACCTGCTGTGCATGTGTTTGCACTTGTGTGTGTGGCGCTCCCCCCTGAGGAAACAGAAAGGAAAAAGGAAGCACAACAAATAGTAGGAAGCTACCAGGGAGTACTAGCAGAGTCTGCAGGTGAAAACAATCAGAATCAGCCAATAACACAGGCAGTACACTAGCCCAGCCCAGCCTAGCACTTAAAACTCTGCAAACAACAGTCCATTATGTTTCTCATAACAGACACTGCAGTAAGCTAATAGAAGTGAAAACTGAAAAAGCTTTACTGAGACAAAGAAATGTTAGGGGCTGCCATTGCTGTTATAAGGTGACATATGCAACATGCTGATGGTGGTGACAATGGAAATGCTGCTGGACAACCCACAGTGAGGAGACGGAGAAGAGTGTACAGGCCCAGGGTAAACTACCAGGGGCTACATGAGCTGGAAATAGTGTAGCGCTATAGAGTGGACAGAGACCTCCTGCAGCAAAATGTTGAGCTGTGCAGGCCACGCCTCGCACATAGAACCAACAGAGGGGAACCCATCCCAGTGGAAACCAAGGTATGTGTTGGCCTAAGAATATTAGCAACAGGTACCTTCCAGAGGCCAACTGGTGATATGATAGGGATATCACAGGCATCAGCATCCAGGGTACTGCACCAGTTCCTGGATGCCATGTCAGCACATGTCGGTGATCATGTATATTTCCCCAAATCCCGTGAGGTATTGGTGAGCAATATGCGTCTCTTCAAGCAAATAGCAGAATACCCTGAGGTAGTGGGTGCAATCGACTGCATGCACATATGCATCAAAACACCAGCCGGCAAGCGGGGTAGGGTCTACTTCAACCGGAAGGGCTTCCCCTCCATCAACTGCCAGGTCATATGTGATGCCCAGGGCATAATACTGAATGTGCGCGCAGGCTACCCTGGAAGCTACCATGATTCCCATATCTGGCATATGATGCAGCCGTACCAGGCATTTGCCAATGGGGACATCCCACATGGTCACCTAGTGGGGGATGCTGGCTATGCACTGGAGCTGTGGCTGATGACACCCATCAGAAGCTCACACACATCTGAACAGGAACGCCATAATGAGGCACACGCACAAACACGTAATGTAATAGAGCGTGTGTTTGAGCTGTTCAAGTCATGGTTCCGGTGCCTGGACACATCTGGTGGAGCCTTGCAATACTCACCAACTACATGTACACAAATTGTCATGGTATGTGCTATGGTACATAATATGATCCTGCGAAAACAGCTGCAGCAGGACCAGCATAGGCCTGGGCCAAACAGCCCCCCACCATTGCCAAGGCCATCACAGGCAAAGCGTGACTCGGAGGAAGAACAACCTGAGCCTGCCCCAGTAGGCAGAAGGAGGTGTGCCCAGTATGCTTTGGCCTTGGCAAAGAGGCAACGCATAGCACATACACTGGCTCAGTAGGAACTCTGGAAATGATACCTCTCTGACTCACACATATAGTAAAAGGGATGCCTAAGTTGACACTACCTGCTTTCAAACATGTACAGGGAGTGTAGTATGTGCATCTGACATAGGCAGCCCTGCAGCACCACCTAAGGCATGATTGCCATGTGTTAAGCAATATAAAGCAGTGCTAAACAGCATTTACCACCATGTCGTATATGCAAACAAAATCGCACACACCAACTAGCACAACTGTGGTCAATGTTGAGTAATATTGGGCAACGTCCAGCAATGTTGGTGAATATTGAGCAATGTCGGACAAGTCTGGTCCAAGTAGAGCATAGCTGAACAAAAGCCAACATGCTCATATTTGCTTAACTGGCCCTTAAGCAGTCTGGTCTGCTCAGTATGAAAATATAAAGCAGTGATGGGCCTCAAACCCAGGATACCATGCACTATAGTCAAAGTACTGAGCCACTAAACTATGACAGTATTGCAGTGGTCAGCTTGTATGAAGGAATGTTGATAAGTCTATGCAAAGTATCTCATGGAAACCCTGCAGGCACAACATAATCCCTGTTGAGTTATGACACAAAGGTGAGTCCTGCAGTAAGAACAGAACCTGACTCTCAACACACACAGTATAAATGTTAATATTGGTCATGTTCACACACATCAACAAATGTAGTGGACCTCAGATAGCAACATACTGAAAGGTCACACTGGGTATGCTCACACACTTGAATAAATGACAAATGTCAGGCAACAAAACACGGAAAGCCCGAACTGGGCATGCTCACACACTTAGGCCATGTCTGAGTACAGCAGTGTGCCACGCATATCTGGCAGTTGCATGTGTTAACCCAGGAACCTGTCACTATCCAGCAATCCACCCTGAGCACACAGTTATATGACAACAGACACATCCATAATATAGTGGAACCCTGTCATAATCATATATGTTCTGCAGATACTGAAGTTGTTCATAGAAACTGGTAAAGTAAAGATGATAAAGACCTGCAAACAGTATCAGCAATAAACATTGTGCATCCTGAAATTAGCATAGGTTCAGAGGTCGATACTAGGCTATCTGCCTTAGGGCATGTACAAGCCTAGCAAGGGTGTGTTTGGCATTCGCAACCCTGTCAGATTACTACACTGTGTGTGTGAATAGTATGTCGCACAAGATAGCCCATGTACATTTAGGCTAGTGTGCCTCTGTCTAGCAGGGACACAGAAGATATCCCAGGGGTAACATACGATCACTCATACAGTCATCAAGATGTCTCCTGTAGGTGGTCAGTGGGTGGCTCTGCCTATGTGAAACTGGGATTACAATCTGGAGTGAGTGGAGCCTCTGGGATAAGAATCTGTCCCTCCAGCATGTCCTATTAACATCTGTGCTGAGGTATACGTCCCTGGAGTGTGTAGCTGCAAGGGAGTCAGATATCCTGAGATAGAGCATGTCCAGTAATTCTGGGTTGGGTATATCTGTAAACAACAGGCACACATCATATCTGAGTAGGTGGTAAGTGACTGAGTAGAGCTGGAGTTACTGCATCCGAACTGTGCAGGGCATCTGTGTGAGTCCCTAGATCTGCTTGGTGAGGAACTTCTGTGGCCAGTACAGTTGCTGCAGGTGTCGGGCAAGGTAAACCCCAAATGTGGCATTGTAACCAAGAATGGTTGTGATGAGTATAGGGACACAATGACCTCACTTGATCTAGATGTGAAACCATATGGGATAAGGTGGCCCACATAGAAGGTGTGTCCAACCACTTTGGTAACGTTAATGTCAAAGGCAACAGTACAAACAAGTCATGTCTCCAAACCCCTAACAACTCCTACCATATGTAATGGAGTACTACCTATGTGGTAATGTGTGGGCATGTTGTTATTCCGAAAGGGGATGACTATGCAACTAATGGCATTTAGCTGTAGGCCATGGCTGAGGCACCAGTCATCCATCTCTGTGAGACCCTGTTTGAGTATGCAAGTGGCAGCTGGAGAGTTGATCATGGCACCCAGTTTGCAGTCAAGTGCAAACATGTTCAGCCATATTCCCCTTGTGGTAGCCTGTACATCAGTCAAATATATACTGAACAAGAGAGGTCTCAGGACCGAGCTGTGTGGGATGCCATGTGACCATGTGGGTGCTATCCCTGATCCAGGTAGCAATCCATCGTGTGAGACATGTGTCCATATCAACGCTGGTGAGCCTATGCATAATGGCCCAGTGGGTTATTGTGTTGAAGGGTTTTGCAAGGTTCAGGTAGGCTGTGTGGACAACTGCCCCTATGTCGATGGACCTGTTAACCGTTTAAAGACTACAAACAGGTTCAAGAGGCAAGGTCTGCCCAAAACAATGCTGAAATGTGTAGGACACAGTGTCTGTAGGTTCCCGATCTTTATGTGTATGAGTCCCATGACAATACGCTCCGTAGCTTTGCAGAACAGGCTAGTTAGGCTTATAGGGCAATATTGTCTGAGGTCCACTGTGGCACCAACTCTGTGGAGTGGGACCACTGTCGCTGTACGCCATTCCTTGGGTACATATCCTGTAGTAACTCTGATATTGAACAGTGATGTAATGTGAGGGTTATGTCTGTCATGAAGCTAGTGTAAGATGCAAGCCGGGACACCATCTGGTCCCATTGATACTGTGATGTACGCTTTGGGGAGGGCAGCACTCACCTGTTACTGTGTGATGTCAGGGAGGTTATACTCTGTTGGGATGGATAGTTGCTCCTTAGTGGGGATGGGGGGAGACATCTGCACTGAAACTGTTTGCCAGGATGTTGGCAATGCCAGTGGGTTCAGGATACATGTAGTCAGTATGCAGTAACTCACAGCATATCAGTGAGTGTCCACCCAGGTTCCTGACATAACTGAAGAAGGCCGTGTGATAGCCCTACGTGTCTGATGCAATTGTCTGGTAGAAGCGGCCCTTAGAAAAGTTCATGAGTGATCGTAGCTGTCTGCTAGTACAGATCACAGATGCCTTCCCAGTCTGGGATTGTGCTCCATCATGTAGTAGCATACTCCTGACTTTGTACAGCTTATTAATGGCTGGGGACTACCAGACAGGTCCCCTGCCATTGGAGTAGTGAGTCCTGTTGTTATTTGGGATAGCACAATCCATGCAGTCCACTAGGTGTCCATAGAATGTGTATGTAAAGGATTCAGCAGTGTGAGCCATATTTGCCACTGTCTCAGGGTCTCTGAAGGATACCACCTTGCTTTGGTGAAGTGAGACGTTGGCTCATGAGAAGTTCACCAAGATTACAACAGGATGGGTGTGTGGAGGGTATATGTATGTCCAATTAGATGCATGTATGTTCTGACCTTACCAATGAGGGGTATATCGCTGGTGTGGAACATAGAGTCCCCATGTTGGTGATGGTCAGGTCCAATATGTATTCCCCCTTGTGGCTGTGCTGACTGGTTGTGCCATAACATATGAGTCTACAAACTTTTTCCAAAAAAAAAAAAACTTAAAAAAAAAGGAAAAAAAAAAACCTTGGAAAAATGGCTAAAAGGAAAAGCTAAAAAATGGAAAAAAAAAGGTTCTAAACTTTTTGAAAAATTACCTGAAATACTTTTGCAAAAAGATACTATCGGGTTACAAGACAAACACAGAAAGATAAAGTCAGACACAATTCTTCACCAGGACCACCCCAAGCTACATAGAAAATAAAAATGGAAACTGAGTACCCCAGTCAGCCTGACTGTTGGCAAATTACCATATCATAGTTAGTTATGGATACGGGTAAAAAAACAAGTATACCTGAAAAAATTCACAACACAAAACAGATGAATTTAACGGGATTCATATAAACACAAATAACAAAAGGGCAGACATTTCTTTTCAAAAACTAAGCAGGAAAAAAATAAAAGAAAAAAAAATTTTGGAAAAAAATCTGCAACAGCTTAATAGGAGACTAAAATGTTCTATGAAAAGGATAAGTAAAGTATTGTTTAGTTGGTTAGAAATCTTGGAAAACACTAAAAAATGTGCTGAGTTGGCTAAAGAAGACAGTTCTTATATTCAAGCAGAAGAAAATGAGCAGGATTCACAAACCTCCGTGAATAGCTAATATGTCTTCCCGGAGGCTGCAGTCTAATGGTATGACGTCAGTTTCCATGATATTCATGAGGGCATGCTGAATCATACCCAGGCTAACACGGTCCGTGGGAAAGGGGGATGTCCAATGCCAAAGTTCTGAAAAGGGACAGCCCCAGAAGAGTCAGAGTCCTGAAATAAACTCCCACAAAGGAGTCCGGAAATGTCAAGGAACAAAAACCACACATGCCCCACAGACTATAAACCCAACTGTAATGTAAAATGTAAAAATAACATTTTAAATTTTTTTTTTAATTTCCAAAATGTTTCCCCGATTTGCGCTTTTGTGCTGGTATGCCCTCCGCCAGAAGTTAGCAACATTGAAAAGCATATAAGATCTAAATATAAAATTGCCAAGTAGCAATAGCGTAGCAGAAAACGTTCCAAAGAGGAGGTAGTCACGGTTCAACCCCCCACAACATCATTCTCTATTTTTAGTTAAATAAGCATGAAAAAATCCCCTGAATATATATATATATATATATATATATATAAAATATAATTTAATAAAATGTAATGAAATGGGCCATTTTTTGAAGAAATCTGAAAAATAAAATATAAAAGATTATGTGATATTGAGAAAGGGTTTCCTAATATGTGCCCATAGGTGACAGCGAACAAGCTTAATATGATTTCCTCAGGTAAGCAGGGGTTTAAAGGTGTAATATGAGTCCCCTTTGAAATTTAACATGTTTAAAATGAGTCCCCTGGTTGAGAAAGCCACAGGAATAGGGGCCATACCCTTAAGAAGGGAAGTTTGTGGAGCTGCCACCCAAAAATTTACCTGGGCAACGTTGAAAGCTGTATCAAAGCCGCCTTTACACAGAAAATCCTAGCCTGTCTAGACAGTAGTAAAAAAAAAAAAAATGCCCAGGTCAACCCAGGATACTGTGCCCCAAGTCAAAGTACTGAACCACTAAGCCAGGGTTGTAAAAAAAGTATTAGCATATAAAAGGAATGAATGGAAATAGAAGCATGACAAAGAAATTTTTTAAGCTGATAAATATCCAAAATGGCCAATCACAGATAAGTGGGGAAAAAGCCCCATAGGGGAATACACAGCATAACTGATTGTGGTACCCATTTGCAGTCAGGATGGCAGGTGCGGGAGGGGGAAAACCCTTTGAGCACAGAGGGGGGGTGTTGAGGAGTAAAAAATATGGTTTGGCTCCTATTTCCATGATCATGAGGCACAACTCATGCAGGGCCAGGTTCACTGGGGTGCATAAAGGCAAAGGCAGGGAAACCCGGGGGCACATGATCTCACCAGTGCCACAGGCTTTCCAAGGACGGGAACAGGCCCCACCACCAGGGGACCTGAAGAGATGGCAGGACCAACTGAATTTTGGATCCAGGGGGCCCCGGGAAATCCCCAAAAGCCCCACTACTGAGTAAGTATCCATGTAATTAAGTATGTAAGAAATTATCCTAGCCTATAGTATGGAGATGTATGTTCCAATATTACTTCATTTATATTACAGCTGCAGGTGTCCGTTCCATGAATCAGTGAGCCTATGCTGATGGGCTGGTGGGGTTGCCCACCAGGCGGGTTTAAATTTTTTTTGCTGGAATTGTTATAGAATATAAAGTGAGACAGCTTGAAAAGAGTTCAGTTTGTTACATTTTAAATAAAGTTCAAATAAGCCTAGAAAAAAGATTCTGCTAGTACTGAAGATTAGATAAGTGATGCAGCCTGTAATCCAGAAATAAACATTAAACAAGTCTAAATAGATTTCCACCTGTAAAATATCAGATAACTCCCAGCCTGAAAATATTTAATCAATCAACAAAGGTTAGACATGTGTCAAATAAAACCCCTGCCATATGAAATAAGTGAGTCATTGGAAAGGATTGTTGTAACCCAGTAAAAATTTTTGAAATTAAGTACCATCCTGAAATGTAAAAATAAAACAAGTGAGAGTGTGAAAAAAGAGGTATGAACCCACCAAGAAAGCTGTAATAAGTCGGGAATAAATTTATACTGCAGTAGTACAAATGAAATGAATGAGACAGCCACAACCAAAGAGTGAAATGTGTAATAAAGTACTGAACCTGGAATGTGTCTGTCCCACAATTTGGATATGTTGCTGTACCCTTGCAATATGGAGATAGTATGGTTGTATGAAATACAACATCCACAGTTGTCTAGAGCCATATAAATCAAATGTAGCAGGATGCTGCCCGAAAAAGCCAGATATGAACATGTATGAAAAAAAATGGAATGTATATTAATGTAGCAGTAACATTCCCATCACCAACATTCCTAAGGTTCATATAGGAAACTGTACTAATACATGTGGGGATATATACTAGGAATGTACAGCATATGTATAGGTAGTTTAAGTTGTTAATGAATTTTTCCCACCCTACCCTATTTTCACAAATATGCCATTCCACACCAAACTGGGTATGTGTTTTCACAATTAATTCCCTGGACATTTGTCCTGTTGGTTCATCATATCTGCATGTAGTTGATGCATGTGCCCTGTTAAATATCCAAACCTGATGGCCTGTTGCCACCAATCAACCCTGCATGTTGTTGGAATGTTTTGTTGTTCAAATATGCATGTGTTATGCTTGCTGTTCAATGTTGAATTCATGGGTGTTTGGTTAATGGGAATACTGATGCATGCTGTTACAACTAATTTTGAATGGTGTTTTTTTACAAACCCCAAAAATGTCAAAAAATACTGCAAACATAGGACAACAGGAAGGCGGGTTCCAGGGGACCCACCTCCCCACCTCAGCTGGCGAGTGCACCTGGCACCAGTGCCCAGGCGGAACCTCCCCCGGGTGGCCCTGTGCCCCCCGGGTGGAACCCTGCGGGGGATGGGGCTGCCCCTCTGCAAGGGGGCCCAGGAAAACCACTCACCCTCCATAGTGTCCGGCTGTGGTGCGGGGATCGGGGTTCTGTGCTTGACCCCCAAAGCTTGGGGGAGGGGGCCCAACTCAGGTGTGCCCATCCTATACAGCCCCAGCACACCCCCGGGGCCGTGAAGGGGTGGAACTGCCCAGGGGTGGGGATCTCAGTTCCACTGTTGCCTTGGGGGCTCAGGGGCTAAATATCCAAACATCCGCCCCAATTGTTTTTCCCCCCCACATGTGTCATACTCCCCCTGTATCCCTCTTGTTTGTCTTCTCTGTTGACCTACCCACCCTCCCCCCCAAAATATCCCTACTTCCTGTCCCTCACATCCCACTCCCACCTGAAAAAAAAAAAAAAAAAACAGCACTCTGTTCCCACAAGAAATTACGCCCATACATAGCTGCCCATTTTGCAGACATGTCTGCTGGACATGTCAACTGAAAATTTAAAAATTGGCTGTACAACATTTTTTGTTGTCCTCCCCCTCTCTCGGGGGTGGAAGGTTTCAAATTTCACACCAAATTACACACATATGCACAGCTGTTGCTGATAAAGAAATGGGCAGCTAGGGGCCCTTTCCCCTACATCCTTCCTGAAAACCCAGCTTGTTTTCCTACTGTCCTACCCTCTTTGTGCCCCTTTTCACCACTTTCCTATCCCCCATTTTTTTTTCTTTAAAAGAAATTAGCGGTGTTAGCGAGTAAGCACTTATAAGCAGTAGTCAGGGGGTGTTTTGGGGCCTAGCTGCACGGTATGAGCATTGTGCAAACCAGCACCCCCTTACAACTGCTTAAAAGTGCCTTAGTCACTCTGTATGACAAGGCCTGTAGTCTGCTCATCAGCAAAATAAAATCCCCCTGTCCGTCTCGAAACCCGGACCTTGGCCACACTAGTCTGCATGAATTACCACTGAGCCACTGATATAAAGAACATGGTGCTGAAAGAAATATATCATGAAATACAAGGAGTGAATGAAAAGGGGAATATAGGAAGGCCATTACACAAAGCTTTTTCCCCTGTATTTTACTGGAAATTTCTTGTGGAATTGCATTACATGAGGGGATAAGAGAAACAGCCATGCTAGTAGGTAATAATGTTACAGTAGCCCCTTACAAACCACACACTATCAGAGCAGGATAAACACCACCATATTTGAATAGGTAGAGGCCAGCCCTCCCAACTGTGACTGATTTACAGGGATGTCCTGATTTGTCAAACTGTTCCCCCCTGACTCCCTGTGAAATGTACTAACAGTAGGCAGAAAGGGGGGAATACAAATTTTACCATCAATAAGTTAAAGTAGACACTATTTGCATGTCAGAAATGGTGTAGTAATACATATGCTCAAAAACACCCCACAGTCAAAACTGCAGAATATTGAAATATATCATGTATCCCACTGATATGTCCCTTTTCCCTGAGGCTGCCAAATATATACCTGAGAGTATCTGAGGCCTGAAGTGTCAGAAACACAGGCATATCAGCCTGTCTGCTGTTACACACTCTGCAAATAGCTGTAAAATTTATTACAAGAAATCAGGGAGTACAACCAGAAATATCAAAGGATGTAGCCATCTAACAAACTAAGGACAGTATAGCAGTTTAAAAGCACTGCATGTGCCTGATATTCAAAATTGGGTACAAAACAAGGCCCTACTACTGCTCAGCAGCAAAAAAAATCCCCATTGAAAGTGTCAAACCCCAGACCTTCCCTCACCAGACTGCTTTCAGTGCCACCAAACCACAGCAAACAAAAAGAATTTACTGCTGAAAGAAATAAAACATGCATTACAAGGAGTGAATGTAAATGGAAAATAGGAAAGCCATAGCAACACATTCCAGTAAAGAGAAATATCAGGCCTTCAAAGGTGAATGTAAAGGAAAATAAAGCCATAGCAAAAATTGCAAGAGCTGTTGTATACCAGTTAATCCACAAGTCCCACAGGAAAGTAAAATACCCCATGTAAACAGTGTTAGCATTAGCAGGTGTGAGTTAACATACACACTGAGAAAAATGAACTGGAAGAAGCAACAGTCAGGTTTCAGTACAACATGCTTTTCATTGGCTACAACACACCTTAGATATAAAATCCCAAACCCTTTGACTGACACAACAGTGTCCACAGCAAACCAGCATGGCCCCCACCTTGCAAAACTAAAAGGGCCCTACGCCTACCTAACCTAACATTTTATAGCAGTGTCCTGAAATCACAGTGAGAACTGCAATTACCACAAAACAGGCTGCATGCAATTAGAAAATCCCCCCAATTTGGTAAACCTTTGCACAGGGCAAAAAAAAGAAGATACAAAAAACAGAAAAGGGGGGAAAAAGGGGAAAGGCAGCAAAGAAAAAAGCAAAGCCAGAAGCAACCCAAACCAGCCATAAAGGAGCCAGCCAACCAGGCACCGGGCATCCAGCCAAAGCCAAAAAAACCCAGAAAAAAAGGTAATGAAATACATAATCTAATAATTTACATACTGTGAACCCTATATGTAAAAATGTGCATGGGAAAAGGGGACATACTGAAAAAATTTTAAAGGCTGGACATACATATGTAGTTGAATTGTTGGCACAAAATCAATGTAGGTTGTAGTGTGTGGCTTTGGGTAGGGGGTATATGTATGTGGTGGTGAATTTGTATACCCAAGTGATGCTACAGTATTTGAGGACAGCATTTTTTGCACAACACTGTGCAATATATTACAAAATTTATGTCTCACAACTGTTACAAAAGGACATACCAGGGGTATTCTATGTTAATGTGCATGTATTGTACAGAAATTTTAATGTTATATGTGTGTATATATAAAATATATATATATATATATATATATATATATATATATATATATTTTACATAGGGGTATGTATAGATAGACATAAAAGATAGATAATAGAATTTTATATACATATATGTAATAAACACAAAATATATAGATACATACACATATACAGAATATAATGTCAAGATATGTATGAATATATATATGATATATATATATATATATATATATATATATACATATATATATATATAAAATATATGTATATAAAATATATATATATATATATATATGTATATAAAATATATTTTGTATATATATATATATATATATATATATATATATATATATGTGAGAGGGGGACATGGGGGCAGATAATTGCAACAGCTGCCTGGTGACCAAGGCATGGACTGAACACCAGTGTATACAGGAGTACCATACCCCATTCCAAAACACTTTAACCACTAACTACCACATAGGTGGTTGCCTGCCTACACTGGAGGTGTCAGAAGAACATGGGAAACAAGTGTACAATAGCCCCCTTTATATCCCAAATTTGCCATACCCTGGACTTCCCCCGCATTAACAAACAAGGCCCCCATTAGTAGATGTCAGACATACCCCCGATGAATGTTATGAGATAGGTAATATGCCTGTGAGTCACCTCTGTGTAACTGTTTGACAGGAGCAAGTACAATCACATTACATGTGTCCCAAAGGCAGGGTAGCATAACTGCCTGTAGGCCCAGGGCCAATAGCATAGTACCTACCAAAGACACAATGCCCCACACATGTACTGTGCAATACCAACTATGTGAGGTAAAGAGTGTGACACTGACTGTGTGCAAGGTCTGTAATGGTGTGATTGCTCACGTGACTTTTTGTTTGTCATGGTAGTTGTCCTTTGGGGTGAGGCCAGAGAAAGATGTGTCAGTTATTGGGATACAACATACTAGATTGCCCTATGTTGTGCAGTGTTCCCTTTTACGCGGTGTAGGGGTATGGCAGCAAAGACTAGGGGGGATTACCAGTGAAAATGTAATTTCATTTGCATTGCATGGGGGACAAATTCTCCATCCAGTAGCTTGATACATACCCCCCGTGTGAGGTTTGCATTGTACCTCCCTGTGTCATGCTGGGGTATACTAGTTTGTTGTATGGGTGGAGGCACTGTCACACAGTTGTCTGAGCACTGATATGTGGTAAAGTGCATGTATCCCCTGATAGACAGACAGATGCTATATATGGCAGTTCAGTGATACAGTAAGTAGAGTATTATTTTGCCATATGACTTGCTCACATATTTTCTTTTTTCCCTTCCCTGGTATCACCCAACCCTTTTTTCAGCTGCAGAGGATGAGGAGATACACCCGAGCCTGGTGCGGGGTTTCAGTACACTGTTTTCCAGGACCAGCCAGAACCAGCAGGGAGGGCTGCACTGGGCCCAAAACCTTTTCCGGGGGAAATGACATAGGCATGCCCCTATGACAAAGAGCAGGTTTCCATCACTGCAGTGATTTAATTAGAAATGTCCATCAGGGGGTTTGATATCCACAGACAACAGCTTGACAGGTTTGGGTACCACCCCTCACCAGATGGAGGCTACTCCTAAGTGTTGGTTCCAGGGCCAAAAACAACATCCACAGCATTTTCATGATGGAGGCCGGAGCCACCCAGCATGTGGACATGGGGTGCAGGTAACATGCCATATCTGTGTTGACTGTTCTCTGCACTGGTAGTTTATGCATGTGTGAGTGTGTCTGTGTGTGTAGCTGTTATCCCGGTTTTTTGCAAGATTGTATTCTGAATTATCACTAAGGGAAAACCAACTGTTGTTTCTTTCTGTAGCATACTCCCGATCAAAGGCACAGTTTTAATCAATAACCCCATTTTCAGGTCCCCCTGGGGTAACAGGCAGCCAATCCATGCTGGTGAGTGTGTAATAACAATACTTTAATTTAAAAATTTAAAATTAATACTAAAAACCCTAAACAGTATTGTGTATGTGTTGGGTTGCAGGTGTGTGTGTGTGTGTGTGTGTGTGTGTGTGTGTGGGATCTGCTGTACTGAGGGAGTGTGTGTGTGCATGTGATGTGGGGTGCATTTTGTGCATGTGCATGTGCATGCATTTTGCATGTGCCCGGGTGTGTGCATGTGTGCATGTGTGCCTGTGTTGCATTTTGCCCCCGGTGTGTGCATGATGCATGTGCCTGGTTTCATTTTGTGTGCATGTGTGCCTTTGTGCCCCCCCATGTGCATTTTGCCTGTGTGTGCATGTGTGCAGTGCCCTGTATGGTAACATTGTGTAAAATTGTAAATTTTTTCCTGTCTTCCTCTCACAGGTTCTGGGTTTCTCTGTTGGGGGCAGCAGGGGAAACCCGAAGCCACTGCTTTATAGTGATAATGATGATAAGTGTAATGGCACAGGGGGGGTGTCAGGGGCTGTTTTTGGTCAGCCAATGACAGTACACAGGGCAACCCCATCAATGCACCATCCTGCCATACATCCATTGTCACCAATGTCCAGCTGAGGGACAGCATACAGTGGGCATTGACCAGGGTAATGTGGGATCAGTGGCACATGCATCCCCCACGGGAGCCATGGCCAGGCCTGAAAGGAACCCCACAGGCAGATGTCCAGGGTTTCTGGGAGCATCCATTGTACCCCCCGTCAGACTGCCCCCGAGGTCTTTCAACCTCAGCTATGTTGGGGTGTAATGGGGACAGGAAAATGGAAGGGACACCAGACAGGGTCTGAGGGAGCTTGAGCACATAGCCATGAATGACACTATTGCATTGCGGCTGCCATCCCATGCGGGGGGTCATTGAAAATTACATTAGATCTGTTCCACAACTTGTCCATGAGCCCAAAGGGAAGGTTGAGGCACCGGTACATATGCCAGCAACATCAGCAGCTGGCAGTTGCATGACAAAAAACCCCCCTCCCCCAAATGCCCGTAACCCCAGCAATGCTGGGTCTGTGCTGTTTAAACCCCAAAAACCCCCTGCGTGGTTTGGACAGTCCCAGCAGGGACTGTTCCCGTCACAACCCACTGCTTCTGATGACAGTACCCAGTCTGGCTTAGTACCTGATAGGGCCCACCCCGCCCGGCACAGGTACCATGTCCGTGGCCAGAGACAGTGATCTGTATGACCTGGCAGGTGTCTGGCTGTCCACCCAAACACCATTGGTGGAACTGTGTGCATAACATGCATAATGCTAACACCCAGGGCTAAAAACACAACAACCCGCTCAACATTGCCCCCTGTTGTACTGTTGTCCCCACCAAACACACACACATACATGTGTTTGGTTTAAGGGAGACTCTGGCAAACCAAACACACCCCGTGCATATGATGAAAAAGGGCCCCCTCCTGCAATCTGTAACATTGAGGGGAAAAGGGTAACATGGTTGATGCACAGGGTGACCAAAACCTGTAGAATATTATCATGTTGTTAACAGTACAGTGTAATTATATCATTGTGGGTATATCCCAGCATGCCTGATGCATTAACACTATGATTGTCATTTTATTTTTTAACCCTTTAACCAAAAATGTAATGTCTGCACATGTGCCCCAAAGGCAGTTTGTGCCTGTGCCTGCAAGGGGGTGGACAGTACATTTGATGTTTTATAAACAGTTGCATGTACATTTGTGAACAATGGAGTTGCACTCTGCATGTAGATGCATGTGCACACATGGCAAACATGCACCATGTGACACAGAAATCATACATTTTGCATATTGGGGGCCACTTTTTTAATACACATATGTTACCTGGGCCCTGTATTTTGACATGGTTTGACAGTATGCTGGGGTCATATTTTTAATGTCAATGGTTTGCATTCTGGGGGGCTCAAAAACAAACCCCCAAAATGGTATCACAAGGGGGAAAAAACTGAAGTAAAGATACTCACTGGTCTAAACCCCAAGATGCATGCAGTCCCAAAATCTACTCAGCATGGAGAATGTTGTTTTTCAGTAACAGCCTGGTTCAATCCCAAAAGCATTTTGCATAGGGTTTCACCTTTGCTTTACAGCCCCAAAAATGGCAACACAAAGGGGGGAGTATCAAAAATTGTCAGGGTACCCAAACAAAGGGTTTTACAAGAAGCATCACAGATATCCCGGGAACTAACAGTGGGTAAAATGCCTTATTCATGTGTACAGACCACCCCCCAAACCCAGGAACCTGGGCCATTGAACACATGAATATATGAAGGTCTTCCAAAAAACAAAATTGGGAAATTCACACCCAATAGACTGGGAGCAATTAGTCCAACAACCCCAGGCCAAAATTTCCCAGAATTTATAAACTCAAATGCTATTGGGAAAAACTTGTTACCCCTCCCACAAAGGGGAAAAATAAGCACCTGATCATCCCCAACATGGGGACTCTATGTCCAGACCAAAATGTATCCCCACTGGTAAGATCAGACCATTGAATAATTCACTGTATATTTACATACCAAAGCCCCTGCCCAGAAAACCACAGTGGGTTTTCAAAACATACCCCAACCCCAAAAATGAGGCAGATGGAATCCTTCAAACCCCCCTGGGGGAAAAAAAAGCCCACACCTTTAATCCTTTAAAACCCCATGAACACCTTTTTTGGGAAAGCACAGATCATGCAATTCCTATAACCAAAACCCCAAACCTTCCCAAAAACAGGCATCCTTTCTGGTGGGCCCCAGCCACATAACAGCAATAGAAGGAGGTAGCTACTACAAACAAATATCCCACAAAAAAAGGCATCTCTGATCAGATTTGGCAAAATATCACTCATAAAATCATCAACCAGCTTCAAGGGGAAAAACAAAGACACTGGATAATCACAAGGCTTTCTTTGTTATGTTAGGAAATTGGGGGGGAATTCAGAAGAGTCCTTTCAAAAAATACACTTTCCCCATACATTGCCAACATCATTGCTGACAGGTTCAGCCAAAACGCTCACCCGTGTATGT
The DNA here is from genome assembly GCF_019279795.1 of Protopterus annectens. Taxonomy (NCBI): domain Eukaryota; kingdom Metazoa; phylum Chordata; order Ceratodontiformes; family Protopteridae; genus Protopterus; species Protopterus annectens. The sequence continues at coordinate 257,962,893 of NC_056725.1, forward strand.
TAAAAGAGGCAGAAATACTAATGGAAAAAAGGGCCCAAAATTCAGTTAAAAAGGGTGGTGAAAGCCAAAACAGTCTGGTGGGACTGCCCCGGGGAAAGCCTAGTATGAACCTTTTTCCATTTACATGGGGTTCCCAAATGATACACAGATGTAGGAAACCCAGTTGGTTCCCTGGGACTACACTATACCAGTAGCCATTCACTGAGCCCCACACATCCCTGGGGAAAAATACTGTTTCCAAAAGCAGTCTCAAGACATGCCAACACACTGGGAAAGTTTATCCAACTGGAAATGCATACATGGCCTACAATGCATTCTGCAAATGAAAACATGACCACCCCAAGGGTATCATACAGACAGATACCTGTTGTCCAAGCCATGCCATTACTGTAACACAATTTAAATTTTTCTGCATTATTTAAAATAGTATTCCAATAGTACCATGTGGTTGGGACCCATCATGTAGAACGGGGAATGGTGTTTACATATGGACCCTTTTTTTTCTATCCTGTGATATTCACATTTCCCAAAAGGGATTGTGCAGTCCCCTTTGGGGTTTCCTAAGCAAGAAAGGGGGCTTATGCATATCAGCAACAGTTGCCATACACCTACACTGGATGTCCATTACCAAGACTTTGCTTTTTATAACATGTGTGACATATACCCAGACATGAACCCCCACCCACATTAATATATCACAACTTTCATGACTGTGTGTCACCCCGTTGGCCTAGGACACAGATCACTGCAGTAGCCTGCATTGTCACAAATACATGTATGGCCCCAACTGGGAATCTGCAGCCTGCTGGCAAAGGTTTTATTCATATGAGGCAGGCTTCCCCTGGAACTATTGCAAGGGCACAGGTACATATTTTGGCACACACATACCTGATGTGTGCATTCAATTTCTTTTTAATTATATGTCATACAATAATAAAACAAAAACCCCCCACATTGACAAACTTTTCAAACACACACATGGCTTTGAGGATTCAAACCCCTACCTAACTATGTTATGACACTTGGGGAGACATTAGACAGGCATTCGCCATGCCTTCCCGCTGTATTTTTAGGGTGCTGACATCATCAGTCTTTACAAAGAGGAATGTACATCATGTATTTTTGTTTTTTCCCAAAAAGGCATTCTTTCAAAAAGAATTGCCCCATCCCCCACACACTGAGCATTTGCAGGATTCAAACCCCCACCTAACTATGTTATGACACGAGAGAGGGAAACGCGCTATTCAAAACAAAATTCTTGGGGTTTTTCTCCTCATTTTAAAAGGGGGACATTCTAACACCCTTGGGGTTTTTTTAAACCCCTTGGGGTTTGAACAAGGGATTTTTTAACCCAACACAGGGGGTTATCCCCAAATTTAAAATCACAGAAAACACACCTCTGGTTGTTTCCACTATAAGCATGACAGGCCATACATATACAACTACCATTGTGCAAAACTGCCTTTTTTTTGTAGTTCAGACCACCCCCTATCCGGTACCACCTGGGCCCCGGGGGGAATAAGGGGTTCACATCCATTACAGTGGAAATTCAGGTACAGGAATATTGACTGGGGAACTATTCAGGCCTCAACAAAAACACCCTACAGCCCTAAAATTTTTAAACCATGTGCTATGGCAGAACCAGTCACCACAGCCACAAAAGGGAAAACATTTGGGCCTGATCATCACCAACATGGGGACTCATGTTCCACACCAGAGGTAGACCTTTTTGATATGACCATAACCAACTTTCCTGGACATCCACCCTCCCACCCCCAGGCAAAGGGAAAACCCTGTGCAAAGTATTTCTCAAAAACAGACTTGCACTTGTGAAGACTGGGGGGGAATACTTCAAAGGCCTTAGAAATCTTAAGGAAAACACTCAAAAATGTGCTGAGTTGGCTAAAGAAGACAGTTCTTATATTCAAGCAGAAGACAATGAGCAGGATTCACGAAACCTCCGTGTAATAGTTAATATGTCTTACACGGAGGCTGCAGTCTAATGGTATGACGTCAGAATTCCATGCATATTCATGAGGGCATGCTGAATCATACCCTAGGCTAACACGGTCCGTGTAGGAAAGTAGGGGGCATGTCCGAATGCCGAGTTCTGCAAAGAGACATGCCCCCAGAAGAGTCAGAGTCCTGAAACTAAACTCCCACGAGCGAGTCCGCGGAAATGTCAAGGAACACAACACCACACATGCCCCCACAGACTATAAACCCAACTGTAATGTAAAATGTAAAAATAACAGTTTAATTTTTTTTTTAATTTCCAAAATGTTTGCCTGTAGTTGCGCTCGTTTGTGCTGGTATGCCCTCCGCTCAGCCAGAGTTAGCACACAGTGAAAAGCATATAAGATCTAAATATGCAAATTAAGCCAAGTAGCAATAGCGTAGCAGTAGACGCTGGAAGAGGAGGTAGTCACGGTTCAAGCCCCCACAACATCATTCTCTATTTTTAGTTAAATAAGCATGAAACAGTCCCCTGACATATATATATATATATATATATATATATATATATAAAACTATAATTTAAGTAAAATGTAATGAAATGGGTCGTGTATTTTTGAAGAAATCTGACACAATAAAATATAAAAAAGAGATTATGTGCTCATAGCTGAGCAAGGCTTCAAGAAGCCTAATATGAATGCCCATAGGTGATCAGCGCTGTAACAAGCTTAATATGACTTCCCTCAGGTAAGCAGCGGTTTAAGAGGTGTAATATGAGTGCCCGGATTTAAGCAGCACTTTAACATGTTTAAAATGAGTGCCCGTAGTTGAGCAACGCTTCACACAGTGTAATATGAGTGCTCATAGCCAAGTAACGCGTAACCCAGCGTAAGCCATTTGCATGGAGCTGCGCACCACGCCAAGCAGCTCACCGGTGGGCAACGTTGAGCAAGCTGTATCAAAGCCGCCTTTACACAGACACCTCCTAGCCTGTCTAGACAGTAGTAAATTAAAAAAAAAAACAATGCCCAGGCTCGAACCCAGGATACTGTGCACCACAGTCAAAGTACTGAACCACTAAGCCATGACAGTTATACTGAGAAACGCAGTATTAGCATATATATAGGAATGAATGGAAATAGAAGCATGACAAAGCAATTTTTTTTAAGCTGATAAATATCCAAAATGGCCAATCGCAGATAAGTGCGGGAAAACGGGCATATATAAGCCCCATAGGTGGGAATACACAGCATAACTGATTGTGGTACCCATTTGCAGTCAGGATGGCAGGTGCAGAAGAGGGAAGTCGCTTTAGCGCATAGAGGTGAGATGTTGAGGAGTCAAAATATATGGTTTGGCTCCTAGTTCATGATCATGAGGCACAACTCATGCAGGGCCAGGTTCACTGGGGTGCATACAAGGCAAAGGCATGGAACCGGTTGGCACATGATCTCACCAGTGCCACAGGCATACCAAGGACTGGTGAACAGGTCCGTCACCACCATGCGGACCTGAAGAGACGTAAGCAGGACCAACTGAACCGTTGGATCCAGGAGGCCCGGCAAATGCCCAAAGCCCCACTACTGAGTAAGTATCCATGTAATTAAGTATGTAAGAAATTATCCTAGCCTATAGTATGGAGATGTATGTTCCAATATTACATCATTTATATTACAGCTGCAGGTGTCCGTTCCATGAATCAGTGAGCCTATGCTGATGGGCTGGTGAGGTTGTGCCACCAGGCAGGTTAGTAATTATTTTGCTGGAATTGTTATAGAATATAAGTGAGACAGCTTGCAAAAGAGTTCAGTGTTGTTACATATTAATAAAGTTCAAATAAGCCTAGAAAAAAGATTCTGCTAGTACTGCAAGATTAGATAAGTGATGCAGCCTGTAATCCAGAAATAAACATTAAACAAGTCTCAAATCGAGAGTCTCCACCTGTATTGTAATATCAGATAACTGCTTCAGCCTGAAAATGAGTAGTAATCAATCAACAAAGGTTAGACATGTGTCAAATACAGCCCTTTTAAAATCTGCCATATGAAATAAGTGAGTCAGTTGGAAAGGATTGTTGTAACCCAGTAAGAAATGTTAATAATGCCTGGAATTAAGTACTATCCTGAAATGTAAAAATAAAACAAGTGAGAGTGTGAGAAAGAGGGTATGAATCTACCAAGAAAGCTGTAATAAGTCTGGAATAAAGTTATACTGCAGTGAGTACATAATGAAACGAATGAGACAGCCACAACCAAAGAGTGAAATGTGTGTAATAAAGTACTGAACCTGGAATGTGTCTGTCCCACAATTTGGATATGTTGCTGTACCCTTGCAATATGGAGATAGTATGGTTGTATGAAATACTGAACATCCACAGTTGTCTAGAGCCATATAAATCAAATGTAGCAGGATGCTGTACCTGAACACAGCCAGATATGAACATGTATGAATAAAAATGGAATGTATATTAATGTAGCAGTAACATTCCCATCACCAACATTCCTAAGGTTGCATATAGGAAACTGTACTAATACATGTAGGGGATATATACTAGGAATGTACAACATATGTATAGGTAGTTTAAGTTGTTAATGTGATATTTCGTCACCCTACCCTATTTTCACAAATGATGCCATTCCACACCAAACTGGGTATGTGTATACACAATTAATTCCCATGGAAATTTGTCCTGTTGATTCATGCATATCTGCATGTACGTTGATGCATGTGCCCTGTTCACATATCCAAACCTGATGGCCTGTTGCCACCAATCAACCCTGCATGTTGTTGGAATGTGTACTGTTGTTCTAAATATGCATGTGTTATGCTTGCTGTTCAATGTTCAGAATTCATGGGTATTTGGTTAATGGGAATACTGATGCATGCTGTTACAACTAATTTTGAATGGTGTTGTTTGTTACTAACCCAAAATGTCATAAATTACTGCTAAACATAGGACAACATGGAAGGCGGGTTCCAGCGGACCCACCTCTCCCACCTCAGCTGGCGAGTGCACCTGGCACCAGTGCCCAGGCCGGAACCTCCTCCGGTGGCCCTGTGCCACCTTCGGGTGGAAGCGCTGCAGGGGATGGGGCTCGTCCCCCCTCTGCAAGCGTGGCCGGAGGAGAATGTCCACTCACCCTCCATAGTGTCCGGTCTCTGGTGCGTAGCGAGATCAGGCGTTCTGTGCTTGATCCCCTACGCCAGCTTGAGGTGAGGGTGGCGCAACTCACGTGTGTGCCTGCCCATCCTATACAGCCCCCAGCACAGCCCTGTCCTGGGCAGTGAAGGTGCAGTGGTAACTGCCCATGGGTGGGGATCTCAGTTCCACTGTTGCCATATGTAGGCTCATGTGCTCGCGATATCCAAACATCCGTCCCCGTCAATTGTGTTTCCCACCCACATGTGTCATACTCTGCCCCTGTATGCGTCTTGTTTGTCTTGTCTGTTAACATCCTCAACCTACCTCCCCAAATATATCTACTTCCTATACCTCACATTCCACTCGCACCTGAAAAAAAAATAAAAAAAAAGGGCACTCTGTTCCCACAAAAAATTACGCCCCATACATAGCTGCCCATTTTGCAGACATGTCTGCTGGACATGTCAACTGATAATTAAAATTGGCTGTACAACATATTTTGTTGTTCTCACCCCTCTCTCAGGGTTGGAAGGTTTCAAATTTCACACCAAATTACACACATATGCACAGCTGTTGCTGATAAAGAAATGGGCAGCTATGGGCCTTCCCTACATCCTTCCAGCAAATCCCGAGCTTGTTTTCCTACTGTCCTACCCTCTTTGTGCCCCCTTTTTCACCACTTTCCTATCTCCCCATTTTCTTTTCTTTAAAAGAAATTAGCGCGGGTGTTAGCGAGAGTAAGCACTTTTAAGCAGTAGTCAGCGGGTGTGCGTTTGTGTGCGCATAGCTAAGCGACTGTGCGCATGAGTGAGCATTGTGCAAACCAGCACAAACCCGCTTACAACTGCTTAAAAGTGCCTTAGTCACTCTGTATGACATGGCCTGTAGTCTGCTCATCAGCAAAATAAAATACCCCTGTCAGTCTCGAAACCCAGACCTTGGAAACACTAGTCTGCATGAATTACCACTGAGCCACATTAGATATTTAAGAACATGGTGCTGAAAGAAATATATCATGAAATACAAGGAGTGAATGTAAAGGGAATATAGGAAGGCCATTACACAAAGCTTGTTCCCTGTATGTTTAGTGGCAATTCTTGTGGAATTGCATTACATGAGTGTGATAAGAGAAACAGCAATGCTAGTAGGTAATAATGTTACAGTAGCACATTACAAACCACACACAGTATCAGAGCAGGATAAACACCACCATATTTGAATAGGTATGAGGCCAGACATCCCAACTGTGACTGATTTACAGGGATGTCCTTGATTTGTCAAACAATGTTACCTGTGCCCCACTGACTCCCTGTGAAATGTACTAACAGTAGGCAGAAAGGTGGGGAATCCCACATAATGTTCACCATCAATAAGTTAAAGTAGACACTACCTGCATGTCAGAAATGGTGTAGTAATACATATGCTCAAAACACACAGTCCCCACAGTCACAGCTGCAGAATATATGAAATATATCACGGGTGTATCCCACTGATATGTACCTTTCCCTGAGGCTGCTCAAATATATACCTGAGAGTATCTGAGGCCTGCAAGTGTCAGAAACACACCGGCATATCAGCCTGTCTGCTGTTACACACTCTGCTAATAGCTGTAGAATTACTTCCACAAGTACACCCTCATGTAGGAGTACAACGCAGAAATATCAAAGGATGTAGCCATCTAACAAACTAAGGACAGTATAGCAGTTTACAAGCACTGCACGTGCCTGATATTCATAACTATGAGTACAAAATACAAGGCCCTACTACTGCTCAGCAGCAAAATAAGATACCATTGTAAGTGTCAAACCCCAGACCTTAGCCTCACCAGACTGCATTCAGTGCCACCAAACCACAGCAAACATATTTGAATTTACTGCTGAAAGAAATATAACATGCATTACAAGGAGTGAATGTGAATGGAAAATAGGAAAGCCATAGCAACACATTCCAGTAAAGAGAAATATCAGGCCTTCAAAGAGTGAATGTAAAGGGAAAATAGGGAAGCCATAGCAACTCATTGCAAGAGCTACAGTTGTATACCAGTTAATCCACAAGTCCCACAGGAAAGTACATACTCCCATGTAAACAGTGTTAGCATTAGCAGGTGTGAGTTAACATACACACTGAGAAGAATGAACTGGAAGAAGCAACAGTCAGGTTTCAGTACAACATGCAATTCATTGGCTACAACACAACCTTAGATATGACAGACATACCAACCTTCAGACTGACACAACAGTGTCCACAGCAAACCAGCATGGTCCACACCTTGCAAAACTGAAAGGCCTACGCCTACCTAACCTAACATTTTATAGCAGTGTCCTGAAATCACAGTGAGAACTGCAATTACCATACAGCAGGCTGCATGCAATTAGTAAATGCTGGCCACCAATTGTTGCATAGGTCATCACATGCACATGTGCAGATACCTACAAAAGCAGCCTGTACTGCCAGTCCACACATGCAATACTTTCATTGCAGCAACTGGAGGGAGAGAGAGAGAGAGAGATAGACAGACAGACAGACAGAGACCCAAAAAAAAAGCAAGGCAGCAAGCAAGCAAGCCAGCAAGCAAGCCAACCAGCCATCCAGGCAGCCCGCCAGCCAGCCAACCAGGCAGCCAGGCATCCAGCCAACCAGCCAAACTTAAAAAGCTGTTAGAAAAAAAGGTAATGCAAACTACATAATCTAATAATTTACATACTGTGAACCCTCTATATGTATACGAAGATGTGCATAGGACAAGGGACATACTGCAACCGTTAGCAAAGGCTGGACATACATATGTAGTTGAAGGTTGCTATGTGCACATATCAATGTAGGTTGTAGTGTGTGGCATTGAAAACAGCATGCAGTGCAGGTATATGTCATGTGGTGGTGAACTATTGTGGGACTGAGCCAGTGAGGCCTGCTACAGCTATACAGCCTGAGGACAGCATAATGCATTCTGCACAACACTGTGCAATATGATTACAGAATGGTATGTCTCACAACTGTTACAGAAGGGACATCCCCACCATGAAAGGTGGGCATTCTATGTGCCAAGATGTGCATGTAGTTGTACAGCAATGGATGTTAGTATGTGTGTGTGTATGTATATACATACATATATATATATATATATATATATATATATATATATATATGTACATAGAGAGGTATGTATAGATAGACGTATATAGATAGATAGATAGAATATGTATATACATATAGCTGTAATAAACACATACATATATAGATACATACACATATACAGATAGATATGAATGTCTATAGATATGTATGAATATATATATATATATATATATATATATATATATATATATATATATATATATATATATATATATATATATATATATATGTATATATCTATATATATATATATATATATATATATATATATATATATATATATATATATATATATATATATAGTGAGAGAGGGACATGGGGCAGATGAATTGCAACAGCTGCCTGGTGACCAAGGCATGGACTGAACACCAGTGTGGATACAGGAGTACCATACCCCATTCCAAAACACTTTAACCACTAACTACCACATAGGTGGTTGCCTGCCTACTACTGGAGGTGTCAGAAGCGAACATGGGAAACAAGTGTACAATAGCCTCCCCTTTGATATCCACAAATTTGCCATACCCTGGACTAAAACACCCAGCATTAACAAACAAGGCTCCTCATTAGTAGATGTCAGACATACCCCTGATGAATGTTATAGAGATAGGTAATATGCCGTGTGAGTCACCTCTGTGTAACTGTTTGACAGGAGCAAGTACAATCACATTACATGTGTCCCAAGAGGCAGGGTAGCATAAGGCTATGCTCCTGTAGGCCCAGGGCCAATAGCATAGTACCTACCAATGACACAATGCACACACACATGTACTCGGTGCAATACCAACTATGTGAGGTGGAATGAGTGTGACACTGACTGTGTGCAAGGTCTGTAATGGTGTGATTGCTCAGCGTGACTTTGTGTCTGTCATGGTAGTCCATGTCCTTGGTGTGAGGCCAGAGAAAGATGTGTCAGTTATTGGGATACTAACATACTAGATTGTCATATGTTGTGCAGTAGTTCCCTGTGTACGACTGCGGTGTAGGTAGGGGTATGGCAGCAAAGACTAGGGTGGATTACCAGTGAAACTGTAGATGTGCATTGCATGCATTGCATGGGATGACAATATTCTCCATCCAGTAGCTTGATACATACCCCCAGTGTGAGGTTGTGCATTGTACCTCAAACAGTGTGTCGAGTGCTGGTGTATACTAGTTTGTTGTATGGAGTGTGGCAGGCACTGTCACACAGTTGTAGGCTGAGCACTGATATGTGGTAATGTGCATGTGTATCCCCTGATAGACAGACAGATGCTATATATGGCAGTTCAGTGATATCAGTACAGTAGAGTATTATGTGTGCCATATGACTTGCTCACATATTTATCTTTTCCTTCCAAGGTGATGGTGCATCACCGCAACCCGTGTTATTCAGCTGCAGAGGATGAGGAGATACACCAGAGCCTGGTGCGGGATTTCAGTACACTGTTTTCCAGGACCAGCCAGAACCAGCAGGAGAGGGCTGCACTGTGACAAGACCTTGTCCGTCGGGTAAATGACATAGGCATGCAGGTACGCCATATGACATATGAGCAGGTACGCCATCACTGCAGTGATTTAATTAGAAATGTCCATCAGCGTGCGTCTGATATCCACAGACAACAGCTTGCCACAGGTGGTGGGGTACCTTAGCCACCCCCCCCCCTCACCAGAGTGGATGAGCTACTCCTAAGTGTTGTAGTTCCAGGCCAAAAACAACAACATCCACAGACATGTGTCATGATGGAGGCCGGAGCCACCCAGCATGTGGACATGGAGTGTGCAGGTAACATGCCATATCTGTAGTTGACTGTTCTCTGCACTGGTAGTTTATGCATGTGTGAGATGTATACTGTGTGTGTAGCTGTTATCCTGCCTATTCTTGTGCAAGATTGGTATTCTGAATGTCATCACTGCACCTGTGAAAGCCAACTGTTGTACTACTGTACTGTAGCATACTCACAGTATCAGTGGCACAGTTGTAGCCACTGGCAATAACTCTCTTGTTTGTGCAGGTCCCTCTGGAGTAACAGCAATGCAGCCAATCCATGCTGGTGAGTGTGTAATAACAATACTATTAATAGTAATAATAATATTAATACTAATAATACCCTGAAACAGTATTGTGTATGTGTTGGATTGCAGGTGTGTGTGTGTGTGTGTGTGTGTGTGTGTGTGTGTGTGTTTGCATCTTCTGTACTGAGGAGTGTGCATGTGTGCATGTGTGCCCATGTGCATGTGTGCCTTTGTGCATGTGTGCCCATGTGCCCATGTGCATGTGTGCCCATGTGCATGTGCGCATGTGTGCATGTGGGCCCGTGTGCCTGTGTGCATGTGTGCATGTGTGCCCGTGTGCATGTGTGCATGTGTGCCCGTGTGCCCGTGTGCATGTATGCATGTGTGCATGCATGCATGTGTGCCTGTGTGCATGTGTGCCCATGTGCATGTGTGCCTTTGTGCCCGTGGGCCCATGTGCATGTGTGCATGTGTGCCTTTGTGCATGTGTGCATGTGTGCCCGTGTGCATGTATGGTAACATTGTGTACACATTGTAAACTGTGTTTCCTGTCTTCCTCTCACAGGTTCTGGTGTTGCTCTGTTGGCGTGCAGCAGGGAACCTGAAGCCACTGCTGGTGATAGTGATAATGATGATACATGCGTAATGGCACAGGGAGGTGTGACAAGGTCTGCTGTTGGTCAGCCAATCGACAGTACACAGCAGTCAACCCCATCAATGCACACAGTCATCCTGCCGATACATCCATTGTCACCAATGTCCTTAGCTGAGGAACAGCATACAGTGGGTATTGACCAGGGTAATGTAGTATCAGTGGCACATGCATCCCCTCACGGCAGCCATGGCCAGAGGCCTGATGTGGTACCACACAGGCAGATGTCCAGGGGTTCTCGTGGGAGCATCCATGGTCGTACTGCCCCTGTCAGACGTGCTCACAGAGGTCTTTCAACCTCAGCTATGTTCCGGGCTGTAATGCAGGCACAGGCACATATGGAACGGTACACCAGACAGGGTCTGAGGGAGCTTAGAGCACATCACACTGTTATGAATGACACTATGCGTGACATTGCGGCTGCCATCCGTACTGTCGGTGAGGTCATTGATAGACGTTGGGGGGGGCCACATTAGATCTGTTCCATAACTTCATTTCCATGAGCCAGGGCAATGCAGGAAGGTTGAGGCATCGACGTGGACATATGCCAGCAACATCAGCAGCTGGCAGTCGTCACAGATGACAACAAACCCGCAGCCGCTCCCACAGTGCCAGTACCAGCCCCAGCAATGCTGGGTCTGTGCTGTCATCAGACCGTCCTAGAAGACCATGTGCACGTGGTTGTGGACAGTCCCAGCAGGGACGTGTGTCCAGTCAGCAACCCACTGTTTCTGATGACAGTACCCAGTCTGGCTTAGTACCTGATATTGTCCATAAGCACCCCTGCTAGGCACAGGTACCATGTCTGTGGCCAGAGACAGTGATCTGTATGACCTGGCAGGTACAGTCTGTGGCTGTCCACAAACACCCGTATATGGCAGCCATGTGGTGGAACTGTGTGCATACATACACACATGCATAATGCTAACACCTAGGGCTAACACACACACACACACACACCGCATCAACATTGCCCCATGTTGTACTGTTGTCCCTCACTAACACACACACACATACATGTTGATTGGATGTGTCAATGACAGACTCTGGCAAACCAAGTACACACCGCATATGATGAAATCCAGCCACCTCCTGCAATCTGTAACATTGATGCAGGAACAGGATAGCATGGTGCTGATGCACAGGGTGACTACATAGCACTGTAGCAATATTATCATGTTGTTAACAGTACAGTGTAATTATATCATTGTGGGTATATCCCAGTATGCCTGATGCATTAACACTATGATTGTCATTGTAGTTTTTTATACACCAGTGTTAATTCCAAAAGTGTAATGTCTGCACATGTGCCATATGGCAGTTGTGTGTACCTGTGCCTGCATGTGTTGTGGACTGGACAGTACATCTGTGATGTTTGCAGCACACAGTTGCAGGTGTACATTTGTGAACAAGGTGGAGTTGCATTCTCTGCATGTAGATGCATAGTGCACACATGGCAAGGGTGACATGCACCATGTGACACAGTAGTCATACATTGTAGTTCATATTGGTGGCCACTTTGTGTTGTACTACACATATGTCTCACCTGGGGTCACATGTATGTATGACATGGTTTGACAGTATGCTGTGGGTCATACGGTTTACCAGTGTCAATGGTTTGCATTCTGGTGGTAAGGCTCAAAACACAAACCCACTTACATAGGTATCACAAGGGATGAGAAACTAGAAGTAATGATACTCACTGCCAGGCATCTAAACCTCAAGATGCATGCAGTCCAAACTCTACTCAGCATGGAGAATGTTGATATCTGTGCAGTAACAGAAACCTGGTTCAATGCTCCCAAGAGCACCCTAGCACTACCAGGTTACACCTTATACCATGCTTTACAGCCCCAAAACATGGAACTAACTACGAAAGGGGGTGAGTATCAATAATTGTCAGGGATACCCACACCCCCAGGTTGGTGCCACAGCATGAAGCATCACAGACTATCCACGTGCAACTAACAGTGGGTAAAACTGCCTTCCAGTTCATAGCCTGCTACAGACCACCCTCCTAAACCCAGGAACCCCACCTGGCCTACTTAAGAACACATGAATATATGAAGGTCTCTCCAAACAACATTATATTGGGCAACTTCATCTACCCACACATAGACTGGGAGCATTACTGTAGCTCCAACACCCTAGGCCAAACGTTCCTAGAATTCATAAACTCAAATGCTATTGAACAACTTGTTACCACTCCCACAAGGGGGGAAACATACTGCACCTGATCATCCCCAACATGGGGACTCTATGCTCCAGACCAGAAGTGTATCCCTCACTGGTAAGATCAGACCATTGAATAATCTCACTGTATATTCACATACCAACCCCAGCCCCTGCCCAGAAAACCACAGTGAAAAAGTTGTCTAAAGCATATTCCACATACCTCAAAACTGAGGCAGAGGTGGAATCCTTCAAAGCCCCCGGGCCCGTGGAAAATAAAGCCCACACTGCGGAATCCTTTATAAACGCATTCTATGAACACTTTTAGGAATGCACAGATCATGCAATTCCAAATATAACCAAAACTCAATCCTTCAAAGACAGGCATCCTTTCTGGTGGACCCCAGCCACATAACAGAAAACAATAGAAGGAGGTAGCTACTACATGATCGAGCAATATCCCACAAAGGGAAGGCATCTCTGATCAGTATTTGGAACAAAATATGGGCACTCATAAAATCATCTAAGGCCAGCTTCAAGGGAATAATCGCACATGACACTAAGGATAATCACAAGGCTTTCTTTAGTTATGTTAGGAATCTGGGTGGGAATTCAGAAGTAGTCCTAAAAGACAAAGAATACACGTAAGCCACATACATTGCCAACATCATTGCTGACAGGTTCAGCACAAACGTCTCACTTCTGTGTCACTGTTACACAGAGGCAGAGTATACTAACCTGGAAAAAGGCCATAGCAAAATTCAGTTAAAATGGGTGGTGAAAGCCAAACACAGTCTGGCTAGGCTTATAACTGCCCTAGGGCAGATAGCCTAGTATGAACCTATTAACCTATTACATGATGTATCCTCCACTGATACACAGATGTAGGAAACCCAGTGTCAGTGATATCCCTGCAGTACTACACTATACCATGTAGCCATTCTTACTGAGCCCCACACATCCCTGGGAAGAATACTGTTTGCCATATAGCAGTCTCACGTACATGCCAACACACTAGGGATATGTTCATCCACGACTGGAAATGCATACAGTGACCTACAATGCATTCTGCAAATGACACACATGACCACCACAAGGGTATCATACAGACAGATACCTGTTGTCCAAGCCATGCTCTATTACTGTAACACAGCTGTAACTTTGTCATCAGCATATACTTAACATAGTATTCCAATAGTACCATGTAGGTGGCGGCACCCATCATGTAGAACGGGTAATGGTGTTTACATATGGACAAGTGTTTTCTTGTCTATCCTGTGATATTCACATTTCCAAAGGTATTGTGCAGTCTCTTGGTGTATTGCCTAAGCAAGCAGGTGTCTTAATGCATATCAGCAACAGTTGCCATACACCTACACTGGATGTCCATTACTCATAGACTTTGCTGTGTTATAACATGTGTGACATATACTCCAGACATGAACCCTCACCCACATTAATATATCACAACTTTCATGACTGTGTGTCACCCAGTTGGCCTAGGACACAGATCACTGCAGTAGCCTGCATTGTCATCAAGATACATGTATGGCGTACAGTCTGGGAATCTGCAGCACATGCTGGCAAAGGTAACAACTGTATTCATATGAGGCAGGCTTCACACATAGGAACTATTGCAAGTCACAGGTACATATCTGTATGTGGCACACACATACCTGATGTGTGCATTGCAATTACTGTTATAATTATATGTCATACAATAATAAAAGCAAAACCCACCACACATTGACAAACTGTGTGACAAACACACACATGGCTTTTGCAGGATTCAAACCCCTACCTAACTATGTTATGACACTTGAGAGTGACGCATTAGAGCAGCGCGCTATTCGCATTACTAGTGCTTTTGCTTCTCCTGCTGTACTTATAAGGTGCTGACATCATCAGTCTTTACAAAGAGGAATGTATATCATGTAGTGTGTTATTCCAGTTGTCAAAAGGGACATTTCTTTCAAAGAGAATTGCACACATCCCCAACACACACTGAGCATTTGCCGGATTCAAACCCCTACCTAACTATGTTATGACACTTAAGAGAGAGGCATTAGCGCAGCGTGCTATTCATATCACAGCTTGGCTTTTTTTTCTCCTGCAGTATTTATAGGGCTGACATCAGTTTTTACAAAGAGGTATGTACATCTATTACTATCCCTCAGTATGGGGGATAACAATATATATGCATTAACAGACGCCTAGTTCAGGGTCACATATGCACATCAGCACTGCCTGGTTATGTTTTATACCATGCTTCGTGAACACAGGACTTGTAACACACAACACAACCAGGGAGTGTATCCATATACATCACAGATACACACACCTCTGGATTGTTACCACTGCACTAAGCATGACAGGCCATACATATACAACTACCATTGTGCAAAACTGCCTTTTGGTTTGGGGTGTAGTTCAGACCACCCCCCCCCATATCCAGGTACCACACTGGGCTTCCCTGGGAACAGTGTAGGATATGAAGGTGTTCACATACGCCATTACAGTGGTTAACTTCAGGTACAGGAATATTGACTGGGGGAACTATTCAGGCCTCAACAACATCACCCTACAGCCGCTACAATTTGTGAATCCATGTGCTATGGCAGAACCAGTCACCACAGCCACAAATGGGAATACATATTGGACCTGATCATCACCAACATGGGGACTCTATGTTCCACACCAGAGGTAGACCACCGTTGTTATGATATGACCATAACCAACTTTCCCTGGACATCCACATCCCATCCCCACCCCCAGGCAAGGAAATCCCTGCTAGCAAAGTATTTCTCAAAAGCAGACATTGCACTTGTGAAGACTGGTGTGGAATACTTCAAAGGCCCTGTGCTGGAGGATTATACAGCCCAATCTGCAGAATCCTTTACAATGCATTCTATGAGCACCTGCAGGTTTTCATTGGTCATGCTATCCCAAATAAAACCAAGACTCCTCCACAACAGGAGACCTGTCTGGTTGATACCAGCCATATATAAGCTGTACAACAGAAGGAGGGAGCTAATACATAACAGAGCAATATCCCACAGAGGGAGGACATCTTTGAACAGTATTGGCAGGGCACTTCAATCCCTCAAAATCATCACTTGCAAGTTTTGACAGTGAAATTGCGCAGACACTACAGATAAGGCTCCCCTCAGTCTGTAATTGAATCCCAATTAATGTTAGACATAGCCCCTCACCAACCCCCTTCCAGCAAACTCCAGCCACATGGATGTGACATTGCAAATTCAACCCCTGGGATCTCCACTGTGTCCCAGCTTGACGGAGGCACAGCAAACTAGCCTTAAACGGTGCCTTCTGTGACATACTTTACAGAGGCACAGTAGGCTACTGTACTGGGGAGGCAGACACCAAATACACTCTGGCTAGGCTTATGTATTCCCTAGGACAAACAGCCTAGTATCGACCTCTGCACCCATATGTTCATGTTTGGGATGCACAATATTTGTTGCTGATAAACTGTTTGCAGGTATTTATTGCCATAGCTTTCCCTGTTTCTATGAGCAACTTGTGTATCTGTGGAAGATATTTGATCATGGCAGGGTTCCAGTATATTACTTATGTCTCTGTTGTCATTTAACTGTGTGCACTGGGCAGATTGCTGTATTGTGGGAGGTTCCTGGCTTAACACATACAAAGGACAGATATGTGTGGCCGACTGCTCTACTGAGACATGGCCTAAGTGTGTGAGCATGCCCAGTTCAGGCTTTCCATGGTTTGTTGCTTGACATATGTCTCATTTATCAAAGTGTGTGAGCATGCCCAGTGTGACCTTTCCATTTGTTGAGATCTGAGGTCCACTACATTTGTGGTTGTGTGTGAACTTGAACAATATTTGACATTTATAGTGTGTGTTTGTTGGAAGTCATGTTGTGTTCTTACTGCCCAACTGCTTTGTGTCTGAACCCAACAGGGATTATGCTGTGTCTGCAGGGTTTCCATGGGACAGTTTGCATGCACTTGTCAATATTCTTTCATACCGACCAAGCACTGTAATATTGTCATAGTGTAGTGGTTCAGTCCTTTCACTCTGGTATACAGTATCCTGAGTTTGAGTCCCATCACTGCTTTAAATATTCAAACTGAGCACACCAGACTAAGGTATGACCATGTTGCATTTTGTTCAGCTATGGCCTACTTAAACCAGGCTTGTCCAACATTACTAGTGTATTCTGCAACTTGGGTGGACATTGACAAACACTAGGCTATGTGCCCTAGGGCATTTCTAATCCTAGTCAGAGTGTATTTGTCCTTCAACACACATTTTAACTGGAGTTTGCCATGACATTTTTCAAGGTTAGTATACTGTGCCTCTGTCTAACTGTGACATAAAAGTGATACCCAGGGTAAACCTACAATCTACCATCCACTCATCAAGATTCCTCTTGAAGAGACTCAATGAGGGGCTTTCTGGCTAACCTGGACTGTGAATTTACTCAAGAGTGGAGGGAGCTTCTGGGTTATGGATCAATCACTACAGCATGTCCTAATTATTTCAGTGCTGAGGTTCAGGTCACTCATGTGCATATCTCAATGGGATTCAGATTTTACAAGGTGCAGCATGTGCATTGATTCCATGTTGGACATGGCTATATACATCAGGCACAGATCGCCTCTGGGCAGGCAGTATGGCACTGTGTGGAGCTGCAGTTTGTTTAATCAGGCAGATTTGGGGTCTTTCCAGTTGTTGGAGGTGTCTGCTAAGGTACATCCCACAAGGGGCATTGTACTCAATTGTGAGCCTGATGAAGGATGACTGAAGAGGCACGATAACCTCCCCTGATCTAGATGTGAATACCTTCATGATTAGGTAGGTATATGAAATGTTTTTATAACTACTATGGCCACATGGTTGTCAAATGCGAGATTTCTATCAACTTGTGTCCCCAGGTCTCTTATTACTTCTTCTGTACTTAATGGGGTTACCGCCTATGTGGTAATTGGTGGGCACTTACTGTTTTTTTAGAGGGGATGACTATACACTTTTTTGTGTTTAGCTTGATGACATGGCTGTGACATCAGTTGTCTGTTTCTATGAGGCCCTTTTGTAGAATGCTTGTGTCAGCTGGAGGGTCAGATATGGCGCCCAGTTTGTAGTCATCTGCAAACTTGTTCAGACACAGTCCTTCCATGTTGGCCTGTACCTCCGAGAAATATATACCAAACAAGGGGGGTCCCAGGACCGAGCCTTGTGGGATGCCAGTTATAGCTGGTTTGGACTCTGACATGGCTCCAGCATTTCTGACCATGTCAGTTCTGTCCTTGAGCTGGTTTGCAACCCATCTAGTGACATAGGGGTTTATATTTAAGCTGGTGAGCTTATCTATAATGACCAAGTGGGGTATTGTATGGAAGGCTTTTGCAAGGTCCAGGTAGGCTGTGTGGACCACCTTCCCCTCATCAATGGCCTTGGTGACTGTTTCAAATGAGTCAGCCAGGTTTAAGGGGCAGGATCTGCCCTTAAGAAAGCCACACTGGGTAGGGTCCAGTGTCTGTAGGTCCCCAATATCTTTATTTCTGAGGTCCATGATGATCCTTTCCATAGCTTCGCAGACCATGCTAGTCAGGATTCTGGGGTGATAGTTTGCATGATCCATTCAGGCACCACCTTTGTGGAGAGGGACCACTGTTGCTGTACACTGCTGTTTGGGTACATATCCTGTGGTAAGGCTGAGATTGAGCAGTAGTTTTATTTGGTGTTCAATTCTTCTTGGACTTCATGTTGGATGCAGCCCGGGATACCATCTGGTCCCATTGACGCTGTGTGTTTTGCTTTAGGGATGCTGGCTGTTACCTGAGCATCTTGGATGTCAGGGGGCCAGCACTCTGCTGGGATAGATATTTGGCCTTTTGGTGGGGTGGGGAGTTTGCACTGAACCTGTCAGGGTGCTCTTGGGAGCCTTGAACCAGGTTTCTGTTACTGCACAGATATCAACATTCTCCATGCTGAGGAGAGTTTGGACTGCATGCATCTTGCAGTTTAGACTTCTGGCATTGGGTAGCATTACTTCTAGTTTCGTATCCCTTGTGATACCTATGGAGGTGGGTTTGTGTTTTGAGCCTTACCTATTCAAGGCACTATGGGGGTGATAACAGCCTTTGCCAGTATCCAAAAGGCCAGGGGTGATAGGTGCAAGCCATCCCTAGCAGAGCATTGTGTCTTGCTCAGCATGTCATCCCAGGCTGACAGGCTTTGGATCCCCTTCGACTAACAACAATACTTAAGCCAATTGTTGTAAATTATCATCTTGTCTTCATATTGTGGCATCATGCTTGGTGAGGGTAGGATGTTACTCATGGGTCATCACGTTTGCATATACTACATGGTGTTACATTGCTTAACGCATGGCAATCATGCCTCAGGTGGTGCTGCAGGGCTGCCTATGTTGGATGCACATACTACACTCCCTGTACATGTTTGAAAGCAGGTTGTGTCAACTTAGGCATCCCTTTTACTATATGTGTGAGTCAGAGAGAGGTATCATTTCCAGGGTTCCTACTGAGCCAGTGAATGTGTTATGTGTTGCCTCTTTGCCAAGGCCAAGGCATACTGGGCACGCCTCCTTTTGCCTACTGGGGCAGGCTCAGGTTGTTCCTCCTCCGAGTCACACTCTGCCTGTGATGGCCTTGGCAAAGGTGGGGGGCTGTTTGGGCCGGGCCTATGCTGGTCCTGCTGCAACTGTTTTCACAGAATCATATTATGTAGCATAGCACATACCATGACAATTTGGGTACATGTAGTTGGTGAGTACTGCAAGGCTCCATCAGATGTGTCCAGGCACCAGAACCGTGACTTGAGCAGCCCAAACACATGCTCTATTACATTACGTGTTTGTGCGTGTGCCTCATTATGGCATTCCTGTTCAGGTGTGTGTGTGTTTCTGATGGGTGTCATCAGCCACGGCTCCAGTGCATAGCCAGCATCCCCCAATAGGTGACCATGTGGGATGTCCCCATTGGCAAATGTCTGGTACAGCTGCGTCAGATGCCAGATATGGGAATCATGGTAGCTTCCAGGGCAGCCAGCACACACATTCATTATTATGCCCTGGGCATCATGCACAACCTGGCAGTTGATGGAGGGGAAGCCCTTGCGGTTAATGTAGGCCCTACCCCACTCACCGGCTGGTGCTTTGATGCGTATATGCGTGCAGTCTATTGCACCCACTACCTCAGGGTATTCCGCTATTTGCTGCAAGAGATGCATATTGCTGGCCAATACCTCACGGGAATTGGAGGAATATAAATGATCACCGACATGTGCTGACATGGCATCCAGGAACTGGTGCAGTACCCTGGATGCTGATGCCTGTGATATCCCCATCATATCACCAGTTGGTCTCTGGAAGGTACCTGTTGCTAGTATTCTTAGGCCAACACATACCTTGTTTTCCACTGGGATGGGTTCCCCTCTGTTGGTTCTGTGTGTGAGGCGTGGCCTGCACAGCTCAACAATTTGCTGCAGGAGGTCTCTGTCCACTCTATAGCGCTCCACTATCTCCAGCTCATGTAACCCCTGGTAGGTGACCCTGGGCCTGTACACTCTTCTCCATCTCCTCACTGTGGGTTGTCCGGCAGCATTTGCATTGTCACCACCCTCAGCATGTTGCATATGTCACCTTATAACAGCTATGGCAGCCCCTAGCATTTTTTGTCTGAGTGAAGCTTTTTCAGTTCTTCACTTCTAGTAGCTTACTCCAGTGTTGCAGTGTCTCTTGAGAGACACATACTGCACTGTTGTTTGCAGAGTTTTCAGTGCTGGGCTGGGCCACTGTTCTGCCTGTGTAATTGCCTGATTCTGATTGTTTTCACTTGCTAGCTCTGCTAGTATTCCCTGGTAGCTTCCTACAATTTGTTGTCCTTCCTTTTTTCTGTCTGTTTCCTCAGGGGGGAGCGACACGCATACAGGGGCAAACATGTGCACAGCAGCTAACATGCGCGCACACATGCTTAGATGGACTTCAATTTGCTTATTTGGATTAAAACGCGCACGCACCAGCGCAATTGTGCTTACAAGTCTTTAAACAGGCTTCTACATGCTTACTCCGGCATAAACGCACGCACTCACGCTTACACGCGCGCACTCCATCTTACTCGGACTTCCCAGCACGCACACGCTTGCATGCATGCTCAGCAAGAAACTTTGGTGTTATCCACAGTGTACACCTTCCATTTCTTGGTTTTCACTTGTCTACCTGTTGACACACCTCTTTCCATGATGTCTAACTGACAGCTTTCACATGCCACTCTTCTCCAATGAGCTTCACTTCTTTTATACATAGCCCCCTGTGATGTCACCTTTCTCCTACTCTGTTACTCCCCTTATCCTACTCCTACACTCCAGGAAATGTGCTCATTTGCTATGTAAAAGTGCGATTCAGTATCCTAACACTCATTTACATAGGATTGCCTACTAATGCTTAGTTACATGTCTTACACTGAGCTTCCCCCCTTAGCAACCCCTACTCGGTGGCCATGTTGTTTTCAGCCTGCTTTTCCCTTACATTGTAAATTGATGGTTTTCATAAAACCCACGTTTGTGGGTTTTAAATTTTTATTTTTCTGTTTTTTTTGCAGCGCAGCCCGTTTGCGTGGCGCTGCACTATGTTTAAACATAGGCAATCGCCGAAAAAAAATAAACATTTTTATTTTAATTTTGCATGTGGGTACATTGCCAGTGGCCACATATTTGGCCATTGGCATGCTTCCTGGAACATATGCAACCTTTATTTGGAGCTGACAAGGCTCCATTGTGGTATTTGCAGAACGGTACTCAGTTGTCAATTGAGTACATTTCTGCAGCTAACACGGCTCCTACATGGACAGATTTGTGCTTCCTGGATCGCAAATTTACCTCATTTGCATGCCTTTCGGCTGCAAGTGAGGTAATTTGCATATCCAAACCCTGTCCGTGTAAGAGCCGTTTTAGGAGCTCTCTTACACGCCCCTACAGGCTGTTCGTGGATCGCTCGCCGGACATGATGGCTGCATGGAGTCTTACTCTACTCTTAGACTCTGTGCAAGCCATCGTGAATCTGGCAGATTGTAAACTTGCTGGTCTTTACATTCAATGAAAATTTCACCCGTTTATCACCTCTGGTCACTTGTGATGAAATCCCCCCTATGATTCCAATGCCTGATATCACAAAAGAAGAAGTTGTCACTGCACTCTCTAAACCTAGAGACACAGCATATATGAACCCTTATGGAATCCCAGGGTGCCTAGTAAATAGCTGAAGCATGACCTAACACACCAATTCAGCTCTCTATTTAACAACAGTCTCTAGGCAGGCTTTGCTCCATTTGAGTGGAGGACAGCAACAGTCATCCCTTTGCACAGAGGTGGGCCATCAATAGATCCTGGAAAGTGATGACCCATAACTCTACAACAGAAGGAAGAAAGAAACTGTTGCAAAAAAGAGTAAAATCCCATGATTGGAGAAATTCCCTGGTCAACTTCAGTAAGAAGCTGAGATCCCTCATAAAATCCTCCAAAGCTAGTTATGAAAAAAATCACCACTGACTCTAAAGACAACCACAAAGCATTCTATAGCTATGACAAGAATATCAATGGCAACACTTAGATCTGCTCTGAGTTACAGCACAATGGCACTAAATATACAGAACCAACGGATATTGCCAACATCCTGGCAGATAGGTTCAGTGCTAACTTTACCCCTCTGACATCCCCTAAAGGGCCCACCTCTATACCATAAGAATGCAAAGTTCCTGTAATCACGGCTGCACAGGTAAAAAACACACTATCCAAAGCAGGAACACAGCATCCATGGGACCTGACAACATCCCAGGCTGTGTTCTACATGAACTACAGAATGAACTGGCACCCCACCTAAGTACCATGTTCAATCATAGCCTCACCTCAGGCTATGTGCCCACTGAATGGTGCACAGTGACAGTTATCCCACTCCACAAAGGGGGAGCCACCACAGATCTTGGAAACTACTGCCCCATTAGCCTAACAAGCCTCGTCTGCAAGGCTATGGAGCGTATCATCATGGAACTTATAAACAATGACAGTGGTAATCTCCAAACTCGGGACCCCACCCAGTTTGGGTTTGTAAAAGGCAGATCATGTCTCCTAAACCTGATAGACTTCTTTGAAGCAGTCACGAAAGCCGTAGCTGAGGGTAAGGTGGTTCACACAGCCCATCTAGATCTCACCAAGGCTTTTGACACCATCCCCTACTCTGGAATTATAGATAAACTCACTAAACTAGGTATAAATCCCTATGTCACAAGATGGGTTGCCAACTGGCTCACTGACAGAACCCACACTGTGAAAGTAGCAGACTCCAAATCCAGCTTCAGACCAGTGACAAGTGGAGTACCACAGGGTTCAGTCCTGGGTCCTCTCCTGTTTGGTATCTACTTCTCTGAAGTACAGCAGACACAGAAGGTCTTTGGCCAATGAAGTTTGCAGATGACTGCAAACAAGGAGCCATAAAACTCCAAAAGATGTAGACATCCTACAAAAGGCCTTGCTGAGACAAATGCCTGGTGTCAAAGCCATGGCCTCAAGCTCAATGCCAAAAAGTGCATTGTCATTCCTTTTGGTAAAAACTCAGTACCCATGAACTACCACATAGGTGGTAGTCTACTTAACACCGAAAGTGTGATAAGAGACCTCAGGACACAGGTGGACAGTAGTCTCTCTTTTGATAATCACATCACCACAGTAGTCAGGAAATCCTTCTATGTGGCACACCTCATCACAAAAGGTTTCTCATCCAGGAAAAAAGAGGTCATTGTTCCCCTCTACTTGTCACTCATTAGACCCATTATAAAGTACAATGCCCCTTTTGGTATGTACCTCACAAGACATCTACAACAACTGGAGAGGCCACAGAAATACCTCACAAAGAGGATTACTAGCCTCAAAGAGATGCCCTATGCAGACCGTCTAAAAAAACTGCAGCTTTATTCCATTGCCTATTGTCTACTCAGAGGCGATCTCAGCCTAACACACAAAGCTATGTCAAACCCAGAGCTTTTATACATGCTCCACTTAAAGAAATCCCAATCCCTATGAGCTTCACGCTCTAGGGACCTAAACCTCGTCACCACAATAAACAGAACATGCTGGAGGGATAGTTTCCTGTCCCAGAGACTTCCCATACTCTGGAACAAACTACCTATCTATATCAAACAAAGCTCCTCATTAGCAGTGTTCAAGAAAAATCTTGATGATAGGATGGGAGCTAGGAAATTCACCCCGGGGATCACTTCTGTGGCTCTGCTCGACAGTGGCATAGGAAAATAATTTTCTTGGGTGGCGAAAGCCAGGGTACCTTTGGCTAGGGCTATATATGCCCTAGGGCCAATAGCCTAGTACCTACCTATGAACATATGAACCTATAAGTCTGACTAGACTGATATGCAAGGAGAATCATGAAGTTGAAAACCCCTTTTTTGAAAGTTTCTTTCGCCTAAAAAAGCCAAGTGGTGCAGTGATTAAGATGTATGCCTTTCAATCGCAAAGTTTGATTCTCACCACTGGAAAGAGCTTTACAGATTGAAGGTATATACTTTTTTGCCCTAAGAAGGAGAGAGATCAAATAGTGAAGCAGTTAAGGTATTCGCCTCCCCATTCACAAGGTACAGAGTTCAATTCTGACCTCCGGCCAATGCATTATCTCTGGCCATTGCATTATTTACTTGTGCTTCTGTGGGGGTTCTATCCCCTGAATCATGCTGAATGTTTCCATCTGAAACTCACCCATAAATGGAAGACAATTAAAAGGGGACAATGGACAAGAAAGTCCTCAGCGCTCAAGTACCCCAAGACAAATAGAGGAGGAAACAGACTTAGTCGAAGAAGAATGGCAGCACCTCCAAACAGCATGTGAGATGACTACAGAACAGATATGTGGCCAAGCAAAAGATATAAATAAAGTACTTAAAGAAAGGTTTCTGAGGAAGTCACAGAAGTCATCAAAAGAAAGGAGGAGTGCAGGACAAAGTGGGACTTGGAAAAGAAAGACTAGGCCAGGAAGAAATACTGGATGGCTAAGGAGGAAGCTAAGAATGGAGTTCTACCAGCTTCTAGAAATTTACCTCTGTACTTGGCAAAAAGATACTATCAGGCTACAAGACAAACACAGAAAGATAAAGTCAGACACAATTCTGCTCACCAGGCCCATCAGCCTCCAAGCTACATAAAAAAAAGAAAAACAGGGAAAGTGAGATACTCCATGTCCAGCCTGTCCATTGGCAAAGCCTCCCAACATATCATTGTTAGTTACAGGATCCCCACTGAGTACGAAGAGAAACACGCAGTATACCTGAAGGGACAGGGAGGGCATTAAGCCCAACACAGGACAGATGGCTGATTTAACAGGATCTCAGTCATAAACACACAATTCAACAGTAGGCAGACATTTCTGTCTAAAACTAAGCAGGAGAGTGCTCAACAGAAAAAGAACCCCACATTAGTATCAACAGACAAAACTGGAAACTAGTCAAATCTGCAAAAGCATAATAGGAGACTAAAATAGCCTTCTATGCAAAGGATAACTGTAAAGTATTGTTAGTTAGGTTAGAAATCTTAAGGGAATCACTCAAAAACGTGCTGAGTTGGCCAAGAAGACAGTGCTTATATTCAAGCAGAAGACATTGTAAACTTGCTGGCCTTTACATTCAATGAAAATTTCACCCGTTTATCACCTCTGGTCACTTTGATGAAATTCCCCCTATGATTCAATTGCCTGATATCACAAAAGAAGAAGTTCTCACTGCACTCTCTAAACCTAGAGACACAGTATTTATGAACCCTTATGGAATCCCAAGGTGCCTAGTAAATAGCTGAAGCATGACCTAGCACACCAATTCAGCTCTCTATTTAACAACAGTCTCTAGGCAGGCTTTGCTCCAGTAGAGTGGAGGACAGCAACAGTCATCCCTTTGCACAGAGGTGGGCCATCAATAGATCCTGGAAATTAATGACCCATAAGTCTGACTAGACTGATATGCAAGGAGAATCATGAAGCTGAAAACCCCTTTTTTAAAGTCTTTTTCATCTGAAAAGCCAAGTGATGCATTGATTAAGGTGTATGTCTTTCAATCACAAGGTGCAAGGTTTGATTCTCACCACAGGAAAGAGCTTTAAATATTGAAGGCATATATATATTTTTTTTGCCCTGAGAAACCAGATAGCGAAGCAGTTAAGGTATTCGCCTCCAAGGTACAACGTTTGATCCTGACCTCCGGCCAATGCATTATCTCTGGCCTTTGCATTATCTACTTGTGCTTCTGTGGGGGTCTTTCCCCCAAATCATGCTGAATGTTTCCATCTGAAACTCACCCATAAATGGAAGACAATTAAAAGGGGAGAATGAACAAGAAAGTCCTCAGCGCTCAAGTACCCCAAGACAAATAAAGGAGGAAACATACTTAGTCGAAGAAGATTGGCAGCACCTCCAAACAGCATGTGGGATGACTACAGAACAGATATGTGGCCAAGCAAAAGATAGAAATAAAGTACTTAAAGATAGGTTACTGAGGAAGTCACGGAAGTCATCAAAAGAAAGGAGGTGTGCAGGACAAAGTGGGACCTGGAAAAGAAAGACTAGGCCAGGAAGGAATACTGGATGACTAAGGAAGAAGCTAAGAATAGAGTTCTACCAGCTTCTAGAAATTTACCTCCGTACTTGGCGAAAAGATACTATCAGGCTACAAGACAAACACAGAAAGATAAAGTCAAACACAATTCTGCTCACCAGGCCCACCAGCCTCCAAGCTACATAGAAAAAGAAAAACATGGAAACTGAGCTACTCCATGTCCAGACTGACCGTTGGCAAAGCCTCCCACCATATCATTGTTAGTTACAGGATCCCCACTGAGTACGAAGAGAAACACTCAGTATACCTTAAGGGATAGGGAGGGCATTCCGCCCACCACAGGGCAGATGGCCGATTTAACAGGATCTCAGTCATAAACACACAATACAACAGAAGGCAGACATTTCTGTGTAAAACTAAGCAGGAGAGTGATCAACAGAAAAAGAATCCCACATTAGTATCAACAGTCAAAACTGGAAACTAGTCATATCTGCAAAAGCTTAATGGGGGACTTAAGTAGCCTTCTATGCAAAGGATAACTGTAAAGTATTTTTAGTTAGGTTAGAAATCTTAAGGGAAACATTCAAAAATGTGCTGAGTTGGCTGAAGAAGACAGTGCTTATATTCAAGCAAAGGAGATTGTAAACTTGCTGGCCTTTACATTCAATGAAAATTTAACCAGTTTATCACATCTGGTCACTTCTAATGAAATTCCCTCTATGATTCCATTGCCTGATATCACAAAAGAAGAAGTTGTCACTGCACTCTCTAAACCTAGAGACACAGCATTTATGAAACCTTATGGAATCCCAGGGTGCCTAGAAAATAGCTGAAGCATGACCTAACACACCAAATCAGCTCTCTATTTAACAACAGTCTCTAGGCAGGCTTTGCTCCAGTAGAGTGGATGACAGCAACAGTCATCCCTTTGCACAGAGGTGGGCCATCAATAGATCCTGGAAACTAATGACCCATAAGTCTGACTTGACTGATATGCAAGGAGAATCATGAAGCTGAAAACCCCTTTTATCAAATTCACTTCCACCTGAAAAGCCAAGTGGTACAGTGGTTAAGGTGAATTCCTTTTAATCACAAGGTGCAAGGTTTGATTTTCACCACTGGAAAGAGCTTTACAGATTGACGGCATAATACTATATATAATACTATAAGAAGACAGTGCTTATATTCAAGCAGAAGACATTGGGCTGGATTCACAAAGGCTTGCACGGAGTCTTAGAGTAGAGTAAGACTCCATGTAGACATCATGTCCGATGAGTGATCCAGGAACAGCCTGCAGGGACGTGCAAGAGAGCTCCTATAATGGCGCTTACACAGACAGGGCTGGGGTATGCAAATTACCTCAATTGCAGGCGAAAGGCATGCAAATGCGGTAGATTTGTGATTCAGGAAATCCGAACCTGTCCGAGTAAGAGCAGTGCTATTTGCAGAAATGTATGCAGTTGACAACTGAGTACCGTTCTGCAAATAGAAAAATGGAGCCGTGACAACTCCAAATAAAGGTTGCATCCAGTGCAGGAAGCATGCCAATGGCCAAATATACGGCCATTGGAAGTGTTTCCTGATGCAATATGAAAGTAAAAATAATTTTTTTTCACCATTTTCCGATGTTTAAGCGTAGTGCAGCCCCGCGCAAACGGGCTGTGCTCTAAAACCCAGAATACTAAAAATTAAAACCCACAAATGTGGATCTTATTTAAATTGTTAATGTACAATGCAAGGGAATGGCAGGCTGAAGACAACATGGCCACCGAGTAGAGGTTGCTAAGGGGGGAAGCTCAGTCTAAGAGATGTAACCAAGCATTAGTAGGCAATCCTATGTAAATGATGGTTAGGATACCGAATCGCAAGTTTACATAGCAAATGAGCACAGTCAGTGGAGTGTAGGAGTAGGATAAGGGGAGTAACAGAGTAGAAGATAGGTGACATCATGAGGGGGTATGTATGAAAGAAGTGAAGCTCATTGGAGCAAAGTGGCACGTGTCAGGTGTCATTTACACATCATGGAAAGAGGTGTGTCAACAGGTAGGCTATGGAAAGGCAAGAAATGGAAGGTGTATGCTGTGGATAACACCAAAGTTTCTTGCTGAGCGTGCATGCGCGTGTGTGCGCGCCTGTAAACCCGAGTAAGACAGAGTGCGCACGTGTAAGTGTGAGTGCGCGCGTTTAAGCCGGAGTAAGCATGTATGTCTGTTTAAAGAGTTGTAAGCATTTGCACCGGTGTGTGCACGTTTTAAACCGAATAAGCAGGTTTTAGTCTATGTAAGCATGTGTGTGTGCGTGTTAGCTGCTGTGCACGTGTTTGCGCTTGTGTGCGCGGCGCTCTCCCCTGAGGAAACAGAAAGGAAAAAGGAAGCACAACAAATAGTAGAAAGCTACCAGGGAGTACTAGTAGAGCTAGCAGGTGAAAACAATCAGAATCAGCCAATAACACAGGCAGTACACTAGCCCAGCCTAGCACTTTAAACTCTGCAAACAACTGCCCATTATGTTTCTCACAACAGACACTGCAGTAAGCTAATAGAAGTGAAAACTGAAAAAGCTTTACTGAGACAAAGAAATGTTAGGGGCTGCCATTGCTGTTATAAGGCGACATATGCAACATGCTGAGGGTGGTGACAATGGAAATGCTGCTGGACAACCCACAGTGAGGAGACAGAGAAGAGTGTACAGGCCCAGGGTAACCTACCAGTGGCTACATGAGCTGGAGATAGTGTAGCGCTATAGAGTGGACAGAGACCTCCTGCAGCAAAATGTTGAGCTGTGCAGGCCACACCTTACACATAGAACCAACAGAGGGGAACCCATCCCAGTGGAAACCAAGGTATGTGTTGGCCTAAGAATATTAGCAACAGGTACCTTCCAGAGACCAACTGGTGATATGATGGGGATATCACAGGCATCAGCATCCAGGGTACTGCACCAGTTCCTGGATGCCATGTCAGCATATGTTGGTGATCATGTATATTTCCCCAATTCCTGTGAGGTATTGGCCAGCAATATGCATCTCTTCCAGCAAATAGCAGAATACCCTGAGGTAGTGGGTGCAATAGACTGCATGCACATAAACATCAAAGCACCAGCCGGTGAGCAGGGTAGGGTCTACTTCAACCGCAAGGGCTTCACCTCCATCAACTGCCAGGTCATGTGTGATGCCCAGGGCATAATACTGAATGTGTGTGCAGGCTGCCCTGGAAGCTACCATGATTCCCATATGTGGCATCTGACGCAGCTGTACCAGACATTTGCCAATGTGGACATCCCACATGGTCACCTAGTGGGGGATGCTGCCTATGCACTCGAGCCGTGGCTGATGACACCCATCAGAAATGCACACACACACCTGAACAGGAATGCCATAATGAGGCACATGCACAAACACGTAATGTAATAGAGCATGTGTTTGGGCTGCTCAAGTCATGGTTCCGGTGCCTGGACACATCTGGTGGAGCCTTGCAGTACTCACCAATTACATGTACACAAATTGTCATGGTATGTGCTATGCTACATAATATGTTCCTGCGAAAACAGCTGCAGCAGGACCAGCATAGGCCTGGGCCAAACAGCCCCCCACCATTGCCAAGGCCATCACAGGCAGAGTGTGACTCGGAGGAGGAACAACCTGAGCCTGCCCCAGTAGGCAGAAGGAGGCGTGTACAGTATGCTTTGGCCTTGGCAAAGAGGCAAAGCATAGCACATACACTGGCTCAGTAGGAACTCTGGAAATGATACCTCTCTCTGACTTGCACATATAGTAAAAGGGATGCCTAAGTTGACACTACCTACTTTCAAACATGTACAGGGAGTGTAGTATGTGCATCTGACATAGGAAGCCCTGCAGCACCACCTAAGGCATGATTGCCATGTGTTAAGCAATATAAAGCAGTGCTAAACAGCATTTACCACCATGTAGTATATGCAAACAAAACTGCACACACCAACTGTGGTCAATGTTGAGTAATATTGGGCAACGTCCAGCAATGTTGGTGAATATTGAGCAATGTCAGACAAGCCTAATCTAAGTAGGGCATAGCTGAACAAAAGCCATCATGCTCATATTTGCTTAACTGGCCCATAAGCAGTCTGGTCTGCTCAGTATGAAAATATAAAGCAGTGATGGGCCTCAAACCCAGGATACTGTGCACTATAGTCAAAGTACTGAACCACTAAACCATGACAGTATTGCAGTGGTCAGCTTATATGAAGGAATGTTGATAAGTCTATGCAAAGTATCTCATGGAAACCCTGCAGGCACAGCATAATCCCTGTCGAGTTATGACACAAAGGTGAGTCCTGCAGTAAGAACAGAACCTGACTTCCACCACACACAGTATAAATGTTAATATTGGTCATGTTCACACACATCAACAAATGTCGCTGTAAAAACCAACAGGTAATCCAAGCTGGCAGGAGACCAAAGGCAGAGAAAAATCCACTAAACGCAAGTTTATTAAAAAAGCACATCAAGCGTTTTCGCTACTGTGATACAGTAGCTTCTTCAGAGTTTAAACAAATTAGCGCCAACATTCAAACTTTTAAAATAAGATGATGTCATTCAAAAACGTCACTTCCAGGTTTCTTTAAAGAAACAACATATAATAAAAACATCAAATGCCTATTAAGTACTATCCAAAATAAGAATAACAAGAATTTCAATCTGATACTGTAGTCTAATCAAGAATAAGACTACAAAAAGTTGGACATTTAAAGAAATTGTCATTTAAAGAACCATTAAGACATCCACCAATCCAGTAATTCATACAAATTTCATTACAAATCCGCTGACCCGTCATAGCCAGCTGAATAAAAAATATCAGAAAATCTGCAAGTTAATTAAAACGAAAAATACTATGAAATACAAAAACATTGCATGTACTTACTCAATGCGAACTAATCGCAGAAAGACTAAAAAATACTAAAAATGTGTTTTAGTGTAAAAAGTAAGAGCACAGATAAAAATTAACAATTGAAACATTGAAACATTAAGCCTTTTCTCTGCCATCGAAGGCTATTCAAAGAATAGGCAACAGAGTAACAATACTAAAATTACATGTATGTTGCCTCTGCCCAATGTTATAAATTCTAACTAAATTCCTCACTTTGTGTGTAATATCGCTGTAAGCTTACCCAGAATAATCATTAACAACACATGTGCAAAAATTAGGGAACTAGAGATAGAAAAAATATATATGTTTTTCAATCTTTAGTTCATGGTTATATCACTAACCTAATGAATAGGTATTAGGCAACAAGAGTAATATTATCAAGGTGAAACCTCATATTATTAGGTATAAATAAACCTAGAAAGTGCTTGTTATTAGTTTGTAATAAAAGAGGTCACCTCAAGAAACTTTTAAGTTTCAAAATACAAGAAATATTACAATTTTCGTTTAATCCAGGGACGCTAAATGCGTCCAATTTTATTTGCCATTCTAATTCTCGGGTTTCTAGGACTAGAGAGACAGGACCACCCCTAATATTATACGGGACATGGTCAATTGCCATAAAATAAAAACTGTGCCCTGGGTTGTTATTGGTGTGCTTCACTAAGGTGTTCTCAGTTTTGTTTTTCCTGATGGCGTAAACATGTTGATATAT
Source organism: Protopterus annectens (assembly GCF_019279795.1). NCBI lineage: Eukaryota > Metazoa > Chordata > Ceratodontiformes > Protopteridae > Protopterus > Protopterus annectens. The sequence continues at coordinate 257,995,172 of NC_056725.1, forward strand.
TCTCTCCTTAAATTTGCGGTCTGTTTTGCCCATATAAAAAGCCACAAGACACAAGAGGTCCAATTTAAAAGGCTTGCAGGACTCTACAAGCCTTTACTTCACAACGACTTGATGTCTAGTACTGTTGATGGTACTAGTTCAACACTATTTAGTCCTACTACTCCCCCTGGGACTTCCTTTGATCCATCAATTGTTGAGTTACCTTACAGGTTCCCTACCAGTTTTATCACCACATTTAGTACTAGTTCATACCAGATATGGTCTGTCATACGTAAGAACTGGCACTTTATTAGAAGTAATGCTCAATTACTTGAGAAATTAGGCAATAATCCTTCAGTAGTTTACAGGAGGGGTAATAATGTCAAAGGACTTCTTGAAAGACATAAGGACAACGAATCATTTTCAAGGCAGAAAGGCTCATTTATGTGTGGTTTTTGTAATTGGTGTAAGTACCTAAGAACAGGTAATACATTTACCATCAGGGATAAAAAATATCACATAAACCACAAAATAAACTGTGAAACTAAATCTATTATCTACTTAGCCAATTGCGACTGTTGCCCAGCTTTTTATGTGGGCAAAACAGACCGCAAATTTAAGGAGAGAATATATCAACATGTTTACGCCATCAGGAAAAACAAAACTGAGAACGCCTTAGCGAAGCACACCAATAACAACCCAGTGCACAGTTTTTATTTTATGGCAATTGACCATGTCCCGTATAATATTAGGGGTGGTCCTGTCTCTCTAGTCCTAGAAACCTGAGAATTAGAATGGCAAATAAAATTGGACGCATTTAGCGTCCCTGGATTAAACGAAAATTGTAATATTTCTTGTATTTTGAAACTTAAAAGTTTCTTGAGGTGACCTCTTTTATTACAAACTAATAACAAGCACTTTCTAGGTTTATTTATACCTAATAATATGAGGTTTCACCTTGATAATATTACTCTTGTTGCCTAATACCTATTCATTAGGTTAGTGATATAACCATGAACTAAAGATTGAAAAACATATATATTTTTTCTATCTCTAGTTCCCTAATTTTTGCACATGTGTTGTTAATGATTATTCTGGGTAAGCTTACAGCAATATTACACGCAAAGTGAGGAATTTAGTTAGAATTTATAACATTGGGCAGAGGCAACATACATGTAATTTTAGTATTGTTACTCTGTTGCCTATTCTTTGAATAGCCTTCGATGGCAGAGAAAAGGCTTAATGTTTCAATGTTTCTATTTTTAATTTTTATCTGTGCTCTTACTTTTTACACTAAAACACATTTTTAGTATTTTTTAGTCTTTCTGCGATTAGTTCGCATTGAGTAAGTACATGTAATGTTTTTATATTTCATAGTATTTTTTGTTTTAATTAACTTGCAGATTTTCTGATATTTTTTATTCAGCTGGCTATGATGGGTCAGCGGATTTGTAATGAAATTTGTATGAATTACTGGATTGGTGGATGTCTTAATGGTTCTTTAAATGACAATTTCTTTAAATGTCCAACTTTTTGTAGTCTTATTCTTGATTAGACTACAGTATCAGATTGAAATTCTTGTTATTCTTATTTTGGAAAGTACTTAATAGGCATTTGATGTTTTTATTATATGTTGTTTCTTTAAAGAAACCTGGAAGTGACGTTTTTGAATGACATCATCTTATTTTAAAAGTTTGAATGTTGGCGCTAATTTGTTTAAACTCTGAAGAAGCTACTGTATCACAGTAGCGAAAACGCTTGATGTGCTTTTTTAATAAACTTGCGTTTAGTGGATTTTTCTCTGCCTTTGGTCTCCTGCCAGCTTGGATTACCTGTTGGTTTTTACAGCGTCTTTTGGGTTTACTTTTTTGTGTTTTGCTAGTTTGTACATCAACAAATGTAGTGGACCTCAGATAGCAACATACTGAAAGGTGACACTGGGCATGCTCACACACTTGAATAAATGAGACAAATGTCAGGCAACAAAACACGGAAAGCCTGAACTGGGCATGCTGACACGCTTAGGCCATGTCTGAGTACAGCAGTGAGCCACGCATATCTGGCAGTTGCATGTGTTAACCCAGGAACCTGTCACTATCCAGCAATCTGCCCTGTGCACACAGTTATATGACAACAGACACATCCATAATATAGTGGAACCCTGTCATAATCAAATATGTTCTGCAGATACCGAAGTTGTTCATAGAAACTGGTAAAGTAAAGACGATAAAGACCTGCAAACGGTAGCAGCAATAAACATTGTGCATCCTGAACATTAGCATAGGTTCAGAGGTCGATACTAGGCAATCTGCCCTAGGGCATGTACAAGCCTAGCCAGAGTGTGTTTGACATTCGCAACCGTGTCAGATTACTACACTGTGTATGTGAATAGTAGGTCACACAAGATAGCCCATGTACATTTAGGCTAGTGTGCCTCTGTCTAGCAGGGACACAGAAGATATCCCAGCAGTAAACATACGATCACCCATACAGTCGTAAAGATGTCTCCTGTAGGTGGTCAGTGGGTGGCTCTGCTTATGTGAAACTGGGATTACAATCTGGAGTGAGTGGAGCCTCTGGGATAAGAATCTGTCCCTCCAGCATGTCCTATTAACATCTGTGCTGAGGTACACATCCCTGGAGTGTGTAGCTCCAAGGGAGTCGGATATCCTGAGGTGAAGCATGTCCAGTAATTCTGGGTTGGGTATATCTGTAAACAACAGGCACACATCATATCCGAGTAGGTGGTAAGCGACTGAGTAGAGCTGGAGTTACTGCATCCGAACTGTGCAGGGCATCTGTGTGAGTCCCTAGATCTGCTTGGTGAGGAACTTCTGTGGTCAGTACAGTTGCTGCAAGTGTCGGATAAGGTACACCCCAAATGTGGCATTGTAACCAAGCATGGTTGTGATGACTATAGGGGCACAATGACCTCACTCAATCTAGATGTGAAACCATATGGGATAAGGTGGCCCACATAGAAGGTGTGTCCAACCACTTTGGTAACGTGAATGTCAAAGGCGACAGTACGAACAAGTCATGTCTCCAAACCCCTAACAACTCCTACCATATGTAATGGAGTACTACCTATGTGATAATGTGTGGGCATGTTGTTATTCCCAAAGGGGATGACTATGCAACTAATGGCATTTAGCTGTAGGCCATGGCTGAGGCACCAGTCATCCATCTCTGTGAGACCCTGTTTGAGTATGCATGTGGCAGCTGGAGAGTTGATCATGGCACCCAGTTTGCAGTCAAGTGCAAACATGTTCAGCCATATTCCCCCTGTGGTAGCCTGTATGTCAGTCAAATATATACTGAACAAGAGAGGTCCCAGGACTGAGCTGTGTGGGATGCCACGTGACCATGTGGGTTCTATCCCCGATCCAGGTAGCAATCCATCTTGTGAGATATGTGTCCATATCGACGCTGGTGAGCCTATGCATAATGGCCCAGTGGGTTATTGTGTTGAAGGGTTTTGCAAGGTTCAGGTAGGCTGTGTGGACAACCGTCCCTATGTCGATGGACCTATTAACTGTTTAAAGAATACAAACAGGTCCAAGAGGCAACAATGCTGAAATGTGTAGGACACAGTGTCTGTAGGTTCCCGATGTCTATGTGTATGAGTCCCATGACAATATGCTCCATAGCTTTGCAGAACAGGCTAGTTAGGCTTATAGGGCAATATTGTCTGTGGTCCATTGTGGCACTAACTCTGTGGAGTGGGACCACTGTCGCTGTACTCCATTCCTTGGGTACATATCCTGTAGTAACTCCGATATTGAACAGTGATGTAATGTGAGGGTTACGTCTGTCATGAAGCTTGTGTAAGATGCAAGCCGGGACACTGTCTGGTCCCATTGATACTGTGATGTACGCTTTGGGGAGGGCAGCACTCACCTGTTACTGTGTGATGTCAGGGAGGTTATACTCTGTTTGGATGGATAGTTGATCCTTAGGGGGGGTGGGGGGAGACATCTGCACTGAAACTGTTTGCCAGGATGTTGGCAATGCCAGTGGGTTCAGGGTATGTGTAGTCAGTATGCAGTAACTCATAGCATATCAGTGAGTGTCCACCCAGGTTCCTGACATAACTGAAGAAGGCCGTGTGATAGCCCTATGTGTCTGGTTTAATTGTACGGTAGAAGCGGCCCTTAGAAAAGTTCATGAGTGATCGTAGCTGTCTGCTAGTACAGATCACAGATGCCTTCCCAGTCTGGGATTGTGCTCCATCATGTAGTAGCATCCCCCTGACTTTGTACAGCTTATTAATGGCTGGGGTCTACCAGACAGGTCCCCTGCCATTGGAGTAGTGAGTCCTGTTGTTATTTGGGATAGCACAATCCATGAAGTCCACTAGGTGTCCATAGAATGTGCATGTAAAGGATTCAGCAGTGTGAGCCATATTTGCCACTGTCTCAGGGTCTCTGAAGGATACCACCTTGCTTTGGTGAAGTGAGACGTTGGCTCATGAGAAGTTCACCAAGATTACAACAGGATGGGTGTGTGGAGGGTATATGTATGTCCAATGAGATGCATGTATGTTCTGACCTTACCAATGAGGGGTATATCGCTGGTGTGGAACATAGAGTCCCCATGTTGGTGATGGTCAGGTCCAATATGTATTCCCCCTTGTGGCTGTGCTGACTGGTTGTGCCATAGCATATGAGTCTACAAATTGTAGCGACTGTTGGGTGAGGGTGTTGGGTCTTGAGTAGTATCCCCAGTCAATATTTGTGTATATGAAGACACCCAATATAATGGTGTTTGTGGAGACAATCATATTCTCCATAGTTCCCATGAAAGCCGAGTGTGGTTCCTGAGTTTGGGAGGGTGGTCTGCAGCAGGCAACAAACTGATTGGCAGTTTTGCACAATGGTAGTTGCATATGTATGGTCTGTGATGCTTTGTGCAGTGCTACTAACCCGGAGATGTGTGTATCTGTGATGTATATGGATACTCCCCCTAGTTGTGTTGTCTGTTCCAAGTCTTGTTGTCAGAAAGCATGGTATGAAACATACCCTGGTAGTGCTGGTGTGCAGAAGTGAGCCTGAACCAGGCATCCGTTAGTGCACAGATATCACTATCCTCCATACTGAGGAGAGTCCTGAGTGGCCGCAATATGAGATTAACACATCTGGTGTTGAGCAGCATTACCCTTAGTTTCATTTAACCTGTAATGTCTATGGAGGTGGGTTTGCTTTTGAGCCCTGCTTAAAAAATGCACTATGGTGGTAGCAAGAGCCTTAGCCAGCATTCGAAAGTTCAAGGGTGACAGGTGCAAGCTGTCCATAGTGAAGCTACATGGCATGTTGAGCATGTCACCACAGGCTGATAGACACTGTATCCCCTATGAATGAAACAAATTTGTTAGGCAACTGTTAAATGTGATATGTTTGTCTGTACACTGTGACATCATAATTGGTGGGTGTAAGATGCTAGACAAGGTCAGGGTTATACTGGCCTGGGCTACATGATTAGAGTGTTCCTCCATGTATCATGTCATGTGGTCCAGGGAGTAACGTCTGAGGTTTTACGCACCAGCATGGACAATGATGGTGCCAGTCCTGTACTTGCTTTGGAGTGACCTGACTGCCTGTGTTATGTGGCAGATCCTGGCACCCGACAGACAGCCCAAAGTGACTATTCCCTTGTTAGGGCTGGTGAGTGGTACGTCAGTGTGTCTGACAATAAGTGTCGCCTATTACAAGTGTATTAGGTGTGTTGTTTAGCCCAAAGGTCAGTGACTGTGTGGCACACTGACATTGTGAACTATGTGATATGTGGGGTAGCAGTTGTGTGTGTATCTGCTTTGGAGGTCTCTGCTGCTTAGGCAGAGTACATTTACAGCATCCAAGTATGTCTATGTGTGATAATGTGGTTTGAGTGCTGTCACTAGAGGATATGTGAGACTGATATGTGGTGTGTGTGGTTACCTTCACCACCTGATAGACTGTGCCAGTCATGGGTCAAGAGAGTTCAGCACCCTGTATGTCTATATAGGTGCATCTCACACATATATCTGAGTTTGTCGGGAGGAGGAGAGGGTTGTCTGTGTACATGAGGCAAATGTGACATTGTGTCAATATCACAATATCCACCAGCTGGACTGGAGAGTACACACGAAACCGACCCCTGGACATGCCAGGATATTATGATGACATACTCTGTAGCCTGATCACAAAGGATCAGTAGGGTGTTAAGTGTGTAAAAGAGTATAACAGGGATTAGTGCTCATGTTCGTTGGTGTTTTGTAAAGAGTAGCTGAGAAGGAGTCCAGACTGAATCATGACACCTCCTTCAGCTATGTCATAAATAGAAATGTACACCCATATATGTCCTGAGTCAGGGCCAACTGTACCTGACTGACAATACCGACATACTGACAGACAGGCCCATATGTACATACCCACCTCCCACTGACAATAGTCCATATCATCATACCAGGAAATATCACATGTAGAATGGATGAGCAGCTACCCCCACTGCCAAAAGCATGGCAGCAAGTGGAATACATTGATTCCCAATATGTGTCATGCACAAACTACAGAAAAAACAGATCCTGCACCTGAACAGTCAGGTGATCCTCACCCCCTACACAGGATGTGGAACCGTGCAATGTGTCATAGCAACATATGGCACTCCTCACAAGTGTTGGTGCACAACACACCATGGGAAGTCAAGTCCAGTATGCCTATGATGTCTGATCTGCAAGGTCATGGAGTCCATCATGGTTGCAGTCATAAACAGAGCTATTGAAAGCTGACATACACACAACCCTACCAACTGTGGTATGTTCATGTGGGGATCATGGTACCCAAACATGCTAGACTGTTTGCAAGGCAGCCACCCAGGACATGCATCAATGAACACATCTACATGTCTCACATAGACTTTGAATAGCCCTTTATCAACATCACAGACGCATGTAGTATCCACAAAACCAACAAGCTGTGTACAAATATGTGTTGACATATGACGGAATGTCAATGTGTCCACAGATAGATCACACAAGGTAAGGATTATGAGGTCTTGTTCATGCTGTTGACACCTGCTGACCCACATGGACCATTCCTGGAATGGCATAAAACAAAGTGTACACACATCACCATGTCCAGTCTGATGATGTCACCATCCTATAAATACAGCAGGAGAAGAGAAACCAGTCAGTAAAGCAAATAGTGTGCCGTGCTCATGCGTCTCTCTCTGGTGTCATTACATAGTTAAGTAGGGGTTTGGATCCTGCAAACACTGACTGTGTGTGTGTGTGTGTGTGTGTGTGTGTGTGTGTGTGTGTGTGTGTGTGTGTGTGTGTGTGTGTGTGTGTGTGTGTGTGCAATTGTCTTTGACAGGAGTGCCCTTTTTGGAGACTGGAAAACACACGAAAAGAGGTACATTCCTCTTTGGAAAGACTGATGATGTCACCATTATACAAATACAGACGGAGAAGGGAAATGACCCTTTAAAGCAAATAGCACGTCGTGTTAGTGCATCGCTCTCTAGTATCATAACATAGTTAGGTAGGGGTTTAAATCCTGCAAATGCTGACTGTGTGTGTCACTGTTGGTCAATGCGGTGTGGGTTTTGCTTTTACTATGGTATGACATATTATGATTACAACAGTAAGTGCATTGCACACATCAGGTATCTGCGTGGCAAATATATATGTGTACATGTCGCCTCAATCAGTACATAGGTGTGAAGCCTGCATACTACATGAATACATTTGTTTCCATTGGCAGGTTGTGCCGCTGATTCTCAGATCGTAGGTCACATATGTATGTATGTGACAAGGCCGTCCACTGTTGTGTTCTGTGCCCAAGGTCATCTGTGCCACACACACCCATGACAGTTACTTAAGAGTAGTGTGAGTGAGGGTATATGCCTGGTGTGTATATCAGACATGTTCATACACAACAAGAACTGCCAATAATGGACAGTCTTTATAGGTGTACAGCTGCCTTGTTGATATGCATTCAGGCCTCTAATGTCTTATGTGATACACCTTGGGACTCCACAATACCTATGGATATGTGAATACCAAGGCACACATGACAACATGAGGCTGTATGTACACATTGGTACCCAACATACATGTTGAGGACTACCACCTGTGTGGTACTGATGGGATAGTATGTACAGTACATGAGGATGACTATGCCATAGTCGGCTTACTGCTATACAGCATGTATCAGACAACAGGTATCTATCTGTATGATACCCTTATGTAGGATATGCGTCCCATCCAGGGAATGCATTGTAGGCCAATGCATGCATTTCCAGATTTGGATGGACACATCCCTAGTGTGTTTGCATGTACCTTAGGGGGCTATATGCAAAACAGGTGTGGTCACAGGAATGGGTGGCAGTCATTACCACTGGTTAGTGTTATAGTGTAGCACCGGAAGGATCCAACTGTTACTGAGTTCCCTACGACTGTGTATCATTTGTCAGGACATCATCCAATGATTGCTTATAGTCATGCTGTTGAGGTTGTGTATACTACCAGACAGAAAATTAATTGACAGATATTAACGGTATTACCCACAGCATACTGTCAACCCATCCCATACACACATGTCTACCATTGTTAGTAGATAACTGTAGTAGAATGCATACTGGCCATTGAAAGATACTATGAGATGTTAACAATGTGTACGACAGGGTATGCCACATGTCCCATGTGTCAACTATGCACGTACATGCAGACAGTGCGCACCCACCATGTTCACAGATGGACACTTGCTAATCTGTACTGCACACATCACACACATACCGTCCACTCACTAACACATGCTGGCAACACATTACACTTCAGCCAAGTGGCACATGGGTGGACAATACATACTCAGACCTAACAGTGGTGTAAACAATGCTACATTGACAATCAGAGCTTTGATGCATAAAGTTTGCTCAGATATACCTGCAAGGATGTTGTTACACTTCCTTGTTGACAACTTGCTATTATTGCTACACTGCTATAGTGTCACCCTGTGCATCAGCACCATGTTAGCCTGTTCCTCCGTCAATGTTGCAGATGACAGGAGGTGACACAGATATCATCATATGCACAGGGCATTTTGTTGTTTGCCAGAGCCTGACATTGACCCATCCAATCGACATGTCTGTGTGTGTGTGTGTGTGTGTGTGTGTGTGTGTGTGTGTGTGTGTGTGTGTGTGTGTGTGTGTGTGTGAGGGACAACAGTACAGCATGGGCCAATGTTGATGTAATGTGTGTATGTATGTGTGAGCCCTAGTTGTTTGGTTAATGTGTGTGTGTCTGCATGCACACAGCTCCACCATGTGGCTGTCATATACGGTAGTTTGTGGGACAGCCACAGACTGTATCTGCTAGGCTGTACAGATCACTGTCTCTGGCCACAGACACAGTACCTGTGCCTGGCAGGGGTGCTACGGACAGTATTGGGTACCAATGCTGAATGGGTACTGTCATCAGAGGCAGAGGTATGACGACTAGACCCATGTCCCTGCTGGGACTGGCCAGAGCCACATGCACGTGGTCTACTGGGACTGTCAATGGACAGGCCAGCCCCAGCATTGCTGGGGCTGGTACTGCCACTATGGGAGCAGCTGTGAGTTGTGCACATAGCAGCCTTAAACAACATACATATGTCCAGCCTTCACTAACAGTTACAGTATGTCCCTTGCCCTCTGAAAATGTGCATGTACATATAGATACGGACTGCTGCTACATATGGATGATTCACAGTATGTAGGGTACCCTTCAGACACATCTTTCGGATGTCAGCAAATACATATCTGTTACATACCCTACCTTTGTATTCATCACCTCTGTCTGTTGTAGGTGTTGTATTTTTTTTTTTTATTGTTTTTTTTTTGTTTTGGTTTCCTCTGTGTGTTGCTGTTTGTTTTCAGTGTCTGTCTCCTACTGCCTGTTTATATCCGTCTGTCTGTCGTCACTGTCTGTCTCTGTCTGTCTCTCTCGCTCACGCTCTGTCTCACTCTCCCAGTTGGTGCAATGATATTATTGCATATGTGGACAGCAGATACAGGCTGCTTTTCTAGGTATCTGCACATGTGCATGTGATGGCCTCTGCACCAATTGGTGCCCACCATTTAGTAATTGCATGCAGCCTGCTGTGTGGTAATTGCAGTTCTCACTGTGATTTCAGGACACTGCTATAAAATGATAGATTAGGTAGGTGTAGCCCTTTCAGTTTAGCAAGGTGGGGCCCATGCTTGTTTGCTGTGGACACTGTTGTCTCAGTCAGAAGGTTGGTATATGTCTCATATCTGAAGCTGGGTTGTAGCCAGTGAAATGCATGTTGTACTGAAACCTGACTGTTGCTTCTTCCAGGGCACTCTTCTCAGTGTGTAGGTTTACTCACACCTCCTAATGCTAACACAGGATACATGGGAGTATGTACTTTCTTTTCGAATTAGAGAATTAACTGGCATACAGCAGTAGTTATTGCAATGTATTCCTATGGCTTTCCTATTTTCCCTTTACATTCACTCATTGTAATGCATGTTATATTTCTTTCAGCACCAAGTTACTGTATATTTGCTTTGGCTTAGTGGTACGTCATGCAGACTGGTGAGTCCAAGGTGTGGGGTTTGAGACTGACAAGGGTATTTTATTTTGCTGCTGAGCAGTACAAGGGCCCTGTCATACAGAGTGACTGAGGCACTTTAAAGCAGTTGTAAGTGGGTTTGTGCGGGTTTGCGCGACGCTTAGCTATGCTAAGCTAAGCTTAGCTTAGCTTATTTTATTTTAGCAATACTAAGCTAAGCTTGGCTTAGCTTATCATATCTTATGAACAGAGTCGACCAGATTTGCTAACACAGAAAATCTTAGCATATGCTAAGCTAAGCGCAGACATGCGCACACTGGTGCAAACCCACTTACTACTGTTTACAAGTGCTCACTCCCGCTTACCCCTGTGCTCATTTCTTTGACAGAAAAGTAAATGGGGAGATAGGAATGTGGTGATAAAGGGTGCACAAAGAGGGGAAGACAGTAGGGAAACCAACTCAGGCTGTACAGGATGGGTGTGGAGAAGGTCCATAGCTGCCCATTTCTTTACCAGCAACAGCTGTGCATATGCAATACATTAGGAGGGATATTTGAAACCTTCCACCCCTGAGAGAGGGGTGAGGACAACTAAGTATGTTGTACTACCAATTATGAATATCAGGCACATGCACTGTTTGTGAACTGCTATACTGTCATTAGTACGTTACTCACTTCTGAACAGTTTGTGGTTTGTTTGTGTTGACATTAGCACAGTCTGCTCAGGACAACTGGACATATTTCACTACTGTGTATGCCTACCTACACCCTTGGTTGTGCCTGACTACACGGGTATATAGCATCTTTGGGTAGGGGTGCAGAACTGCAGAGTGCATTATTTATTATCGTGTGATGTTTATCTTGCTGAACATACAGAGTTGCTGTGTACCTGTAAGTCTATAAAGGCTAGTAATCTGTCTGAGTAGTGCCCACCTGTGGACATATCCAGTTGGTAGCCTAGTATTCATTGACTGTGCACCACACCAGTCTTTTCAGCACCTGAACAATGGCATTGTCACAGGTGGTTGCTAGCAGTACATGGCTACATCATTTGATATTTCTGTGTTGTACTCCTACATAAGGGCATGCTTGTGGAATTCATTCTACAGCTACTTGCAGAGTGTGTAACAGCAGACAGGCTGATATGCCTGTCTGTTTCTGACTCTTCCAGGCCTCAGATACTCTCAGGTATATATTTGAACAGCCTCAGGGAAAGGTATATATTAGTGGGATACACCTGTGATATATTTCAGATATTTTGCAGTTGTGATTTTGGGGGATTCTGAGCATATATATTACTACACCTTTTTTGACGTGCAAGCAGTGCCTACTCTCACTTATTGACATTTATCATTAAGTGGGATTCCCCACCTCTTTGCCTACTGTTACTACATTTCACAGGGAGTCTGAGGGGCACAGCTAACATTTGTTTGCAAATCAGGGACATCCCTGTAAACCAGTCACAGTTGGGAGGTCTGGCCTCTGACCTATTCAAATATGCCAGTGTTTATCCTGCTTTGATACTGTGTGGGATTTGTAAGGTGCTACTGTAACATTATTCCCTACTAGCATGGCTCGTTCTCTTTTCACAGTCATATCAGGCAATTCCACAACACTTGCTGGTTAAGGGCCACAGAACATGATTTGTGTTATGCCATTCCTATTCTCCCTTTACATTCACTCATTGTAATGCATGATATATTTCTTTCAGCACCAAGTTATTGTATATTTGCTGTGGTGTAGTGGTACATCATGCAGACGGGTGAGTAAAAAGGGTTCAAGACTAAGAGGTGTATTTTATTTTGCTGCTGAGCAATACAAGGGCCCTGTCATACAGAGTGACTAAGGCACTTTTAAGCAGTTGTAAGTGGGGGTGCGCAGGTTTGCGCAACAGTTAGCAATGCTTAGCTAAGCGCACACATGCACACACTTGCTTAAACCCGCTTACTACTGCTTAAAAGTGCGTACTCCCGCTAACCCCCGTGCTAATTTCTTTGAAAGAAAAGAAAATGGGGAGATAGGAAAGTGGTGAAAAAGGGGGCACAAAGAGGGAAAGACAGTAGGAAAATAGCTGGGATGTGCAGCAAGGGTGAAGGGAAGGCCCATAGCTGCCCATTTCTTTACCAGCAACAGCTGTGCATATGTTCATAATTTGGTGTGAAATTTGCAACCTTCCACCCCTGACAGAGGGGTGAGGACATACAAAAAACAACAAGAGCCAGCAATTAGTGACTTAAAAAATATTTGTATTCAAAGATACATAACAGCAAAAAAGACAAACCGGTTTCAGCTGGAAAAAAACACAGCCTTCCTCAGTGTATAAATTTCATTCAAAAAACATGCTGTTTAAATACTAGAAGAACAAAAACCATTGGTTGAATACTCATAAATATTCATTTAGTCCTGGGGAAAATAGACCACCAAGCTTTATGATCCACTTTTTTTCTTTACAATTCAATATATTATGCCACCCAGTTTTATTACTGTGGTTGCCATGTACCATATCTATAATAATAAACATAAAGTGAGCTATGGGATGAAGTTTATATAGAGCATTGGTCAACTTTTTATGTTTAATGTTACTAATATGTTCAGAAATCCGTGATCTAATCGGACAAGAGGTCTGCCCTACATAGAATGCTCCACAGTTACATGTAGCCAAGTAAATCACCCAATCGCTGCTGCAATTGGCAAAAAAACTAAGTTCAAAGACCTGGGAGGGGTGAGGACAACAGAGTATGTTGTAGTGCCAATTATAATTATCAGTTTACATGTCCAGCGGACATGTATGCGAAATGGGCAGCTATGTATGGGGCATAATTTTTTTGTGGGAACAGATTGCCGTTTTTTTTATTTTTTTTTTCAGGTGAGAGTGGAATGTGAGCTAGGCGATGTAGGTATATTTGGGGAGGTAGGTTGGGGAGGCCTTTACATTATCTACTTGTGCTTCTGTGGGGGTCTTTCCCCCAAATCATGCTGAATGTTTCCTTCTGAAACTCACCCATAAATGGAAGACAATTAAAAGGGGAGAATGAACAAGAAAGTCCTCAGTGCTCAAGTACCCCAAGACAAATAAAGAAGGAAACAGACTTAGTCAAAGAGGAATGGCAGCACCTCCGAACAGGTTGAGGGATGACTACAGAACAGATATGTGGCCAAGCAAAAGCTAGAAATAAGGTACTTAAAGAAAGGTTACTGAGGAAATCACAGAAGTCATAAAGAAAGGAGGAGTGCAGGACAAAGTGGGACATGGAAAAGAAAGACTAGTCCAGGAAGGAACACTGGATGGCTAAGGAGGAAGCCAAGAATGGAGCTCTACCAGCTTCTAGAAAACTACGTCCATACTTTGTGAAAAGATACTGGGCAGGATTCACAAAGCCTCCATGTAAGAGTTTCAAGGCTTACACGGAGGCTGCAGTTAAACGGTGTGACGTCAGCATGCCATGCATATGCATGAGGGTATGCTGAATCACACCTAAGGTTAACACGGTCCATGTAAGACAGTAGGGGGCATGTCCGTAGGGTGAGCCCTGCAAATGGACACACCCCCAGAAGAGTAAAAGTCCTGAAAGTAAACCCCCATGACAGAGTCCGTGTAAATGTGGATAAACACAACACATGCCCCCACAGACAATGAACATAAAATGTATAAATGAACATCTTATATTTTTTTTATAAGTTGTAAAGATGTTTGACCGTGAGTGCGCTCATTTGCGCGGGTGTGCCCGACGCTTAGCCACAGTTAGCAGTCAGTGGGAAAGTATATAAGAACTAAATATGCAAAGTAAGCCAAGAAGCAGTAGCATAGCGGTAGAGACGTTAGCTGAAGAGGAGGCAGTCATGGTTCGAGTCCCCACAACATCAATTTTTATTTTTAGTGAAATAAGCACGAAACAATTCCCTGACATATATGTACATATATAAAATTATATTTTATGTAAAATGTAATGAAATGGGCCATGCATTTTGAAGAAATGTGAGATAATAAAAAATAAAAAAAATGTCAGATGTGCCCATAGCTGAGCTACACTCTAACAAGTTGAGTATATCTGCCCATAGGTGAGCAGTGTTTTAGCAGGTTTAAAATGAGTGCCCGTAGATGAGCAGTGGTTTAACAGGTGTAAAATGAGTGCCCGGGGTTGAGCAGCATTTTAACACGCTGAAACTGTGTGCCCATAGCTGAGCTGAGTGTAATATGCGTACTGACAGCCAAATGGCGCGTAATCCAGAGTGACCCGTTTGCGCGGAGCTGCGCACCGCGCCAACAAGCTAACTGGCGGGCAACGTTGAGCAAGCCGTATCAAAACTGCCTTTACACAGACACACCTCCTAGCCTGTGTAGACCGTCATAGAATATAAAAAGCAATGGCCAGGCTTGAACTCAGGATACCATGCACCATAGTCAAAGTACTGAACCACTAAGTCATGACAGTTGCTCTTAGAAATGCAGTAATAGCATATATATAGGAATGAATGGAAAGATGAGCATGACAAAGCAGGTTTTGTGAAGCTGATACAATTCCAAAATGGCCAATCACAGATAAGTGCGGGAAAAACTGCATATATAAGCCCCATAGGCGGGAATACACAGCATAACCGATTATGGAACCAACTTGCAGTCAGGATGGCAGGTGTAGGAGAGGGTAGTTGCTTCCGAGCACAGAGGTGGGGTGTTGAGGAGGCAAATATATGGTTTGGCTCCTCATTCATGATCATGAGGCCCTTCTCATGCAAGGCCAGGTCCTGTGGGGAGCATATAGGGCTGAGGCGTGGGACCGGTTGGCACATGATCTCACCAGTGCCACAGGAATACCAAGGACTGGTGAACAGGTCCGTCACCACCATGTGGACCTGAAGAGACGGAAGCAGGACCAACTGAACCGTTGGATCCAGGAGGCCCGGCAAATGCCCAACGCCCCACTACTGAGTAAGTTACATGTAATTTTTTATGTAAGAAAGTAACCTAGCTGATATTATGGAGATGTGTATTTCAATATTACTTCATTTATATTGCAGCTGCAGGTGTCCTTTCTGCGAACCGTCGAGCCTATGCCGATAGGCTGGTGAGGTTGCGCCACCAGGGAGGTCAGTAATTCTCTCCCTGTAACTGTAAAAAATAAAGTATGACAGCTTGCAAAAGAGTGCAGTGTAGTCACTTATTAATAAAATGTGCAAGTAACAGTGTAAGAGAGTTTGCAAGTATTGCCTGATTACAAAAGTGTGATGCAGCCTGTAATCCAAAAATAAAAATGAAACAAGTCTGAAATAAAGATGTCCCACCTGTAATATAATAGTACATAACCTGCAGCAGGCAAGTGTATATCCCCTACATGTATTATTACACTTGCCACCATACATTAGGTTGTGTAATGGGTTTGGCTAGTTCAATATATGCCTGACCTATATCTGACAAACTAACTGTCACTGAAGGCTCCACATACATATGTATGTGACGGTAGCTATGTGCACATAGCAATGTAGGTTGTAGTGCAATGTACAAGTAGGTTGTACAGTAATGGATGTTCAGCAGTACGTTACTGTGTGTATACATATGTGGAACTAAAAAGGAGTATATCTTTGCTTTTTTTTTTTCACTTGGAATAGCTTCTGTAGCTTACCCTGAACTAGCTTGAACTGTTTTTTAACTGTTTCCTGCATTATTTTAAAATCTGCACTTAAAGTTACTTTTTAGTCGAATTTGATCGAAAGTTTGTTTGTTTGTTTGTTTAATTTAACTGTTGAGGCTGCCCACTAAAGTGTGCTAGCCAGTGTGACTGATTTATCACTGTTTCTGCATTTTCTGTGTATTTCTATCAAAAAAACAAAAAATAATCCTTGTTTTCCCGCCTCTCCTCGACTAGTTTAGACCAGTTTACAGGCATTGCTGTATTCTGGGCTGTGGTGTAGTTCCTGTGTTGTCCATTACCTTATTTGAATAGAGGGAAGTTTCTTTGCTCACCAGTGGGAGTGGGGAGCCTTGAGCAGCCTACCTGTCCCTGTAGGAAGTGACCACAGCACAAGAAGCTGTAGTAATTGGTTGTTTTGGACCATTTCTAGCTCTTTTGTAGTTCCCTGTTTAAAATCCGTATTTGCACGGCTTTATGCTGGTTAGCGCATAGCAGCCGGTTAAACAAGGTTAAACTTCTTCTGGCTCTGCCAAGTCTGCTCTTCAAATTTTCCCTTAAGGAAGCTCTACTCTTAGTATAATCAGACTACTCACTATATTATACGCCTAGCACTTGTTCTCAATACTTCTGTACTAAGTAAGCACTCTCGTACTAAGTAAAGCACTACATCTATCTACCAACCCTGTGAATATCCACTTCCCTTAAAGGTACAGCACTCCCTTATACTGTTCTAGCATGTCGAGTGGTAGATTACTGGTGTCCTCTCCAGTTCAGCTGGTCAATCTGAGTATCTTGAGACAATGCTACAATTGACTCATGTACACAGACAACCCTCTCCTTCTCCCAACAAACACAAATACATGTGAGAGATGCAACTATATAACCAAACTGGAGGCTGAACTCTCTCAACTCAGGGCTGGCACGACCAGACAGGAGGAGATGGTAACCACACACACACAACAATCCCAGTCCCACATAGACCTACCACAACTGCAAACCAAACACATAAAAACACAAAGACATACTCAGAGGCTCTAATAAAAAACTTACCAAAACAACAGAGGCTCCCAAAGCAGACATCCAAAAATCCACCACCTCAAAACAAAACACATGCAACACATACTTCAATAAATCAGTGTGTCAACCAATCACAGCCCTTAAGGCCAAACACCATGCCTGATACACTAGTAATAGGTGACTCTATAGTCAGACACACTGATGCCCCACTGATCAGGCTGAACAAGGAGAGGGTGACTGTGAGCTGTCTTTCAGGAGCTAGGATCTGCCACATAACACACGCACTCAAGTCACTCCAAAGCAAGTACAAATATGACTCCGTCATTGTCCATGCTGGCGTGAATGACCTGAGACATACCTCCCTGGACTACATGAAAAGAGACATAGAGGAGCTCTCCGATTATGTAGCCCAGGCTGATATGACCCTGACCCTGAGCAGCATCTTGCCCTCACCAAGAATGATACCACAATACAAAGACAAGATGATCAGCTTTAATAATTGGCTCAAGTACTGGTGTCATTCTAAGGGGATCCAATGTCTGTCTGCCTGGGATGACATGTTGGACAAGCCACGCTGCTTCGCAAGGGATGGATTACACCTGTCGCCACTGGGCTTCTGGATATTGGCTAAGGCTCTTGCCACCCCCATAGTGCCTTTTTTGGGCAAGGCTCAAAAGACAAACCCACCTCCTTAGAAAACAAAAATGGAAAAAAACTAAAGGTAATGCTGCTCAACACCAGAAGTCTAAATCTCAAGATGCAGGCACTCGATGCACTCCTCAGCATGGAGAACATTGACGTCTGTGCAGTAACTGAAACCTGATTCAAGGCTCCTGAGAGCACCCCAGCGCTACCAGGCTATACCTTGTATCATGCTTTTCGGCCCCAAAACATGGGCCGAACCACAAATGGAGGGGGAGTGTCCATATTCATCAAGGACACCCACACCTCCAGGTTAGTAGCAACACATGAAGCATCAGAGACCATACAGGTGCAACTAACCATAGGCAAAAATGCTATACAACTGGTAGCATGTTACAGACCACCCTCCCAATCTCAGGAACCCCACTCAGCCTTCCTGAAGACTTTGGAAGATATGAATGTATCACAAAATACTATCATACTGGGAGACTTCAACTACCCAAACATAGATTGGGTACATTATTCTAGCCCTAATACCCTAGCCCAAAGGTTCCTGAAATTCATAAATTCAAATGCACTGGAACAACTAGTCACCTCTCCCACTAGGGGAGATAATATACTAGACCTGATCATCACAAACATGGGGACAAAATGCTCCACACCAGAAGTATACCCCTCACTAGTGAGATCTGACAACAAGCTAATCACCCTGGATATACATATCCCACCTCCACCCCCAGCACAAAAGACCACAGTGAAAAACTTCTCAAAAGCAGACTTCACTCTTCTTAAGACTGAGATGGTATCCTTTAAGCCCACTGTGCCAGTGGATACCACATCCCACAATGCCAAATCCTTCACAAATGCTTTCTATGGACATCTCCAAGAATGCATGGATCATGCAATCCCAAATAAATCCAAGTCCCTCTCCACCAAAGGCAAGCGTCCTGTCTGGTGGACCTCAGCCATTAACAAATTGTATAACAAAAGAAGGAAGCTACTGCACGTCAGAGCAAAATCCCATGAAGGGAAGACATCTCTGATCAACATTAGCAGAAAACTACATTCTCTCATAAAAACATCCAAGGCCAACTTTGAGAGAAAAATCGCTAAGGACACTAAAGATAACCACAAAGCCTTCTTCAGCTATGTTAGAAACCTGGGCAGAAACCCTCAGATATGCTCAGAGTTAGTTCACAACAACAAAAAATACACTGAACCCACAGATATTGCCAACATTCTGCCTGACAGGTTCAGTGCAAATTTCTCCCCTCCCTCACCCCCAAAAGAAGAAATACTTATCCCAGCTGAATGTAATCTCCCTGTCATCTCAGATGTCCAAGTGAGAACCACCCTAAACAAAGCTAAAAACACAGCATCAATGGGACCTGACGGTATCTCGGGTTGCGTGTTACGTGAACTCCAAGAGGAGCTAAACCCACACATAAAAATGCTATTTAACCTTAGTCTTACTTCAGGATATGTACCTGAACACTGGAGTACAGCAACAGTGGTCTCACTCCACAAAGGGGGTACCTCTACAGACCCTGGGAACTACCGCCCCATAAGCTTAACAGCCTGGTCTGCAAAGCTATGGAAAGAATCATTATGGAACTCATAAACAGAGACATAGGGGACCTACAGACACTTGACCCCACCCAGTTCGGCTTTGTAAAGGGCAGATCCTGCCTTTTGAACCTGGTTGACTTTTTCGAAACAGTCACTAGAGCCATTGATGAGGGCAAAGCAGTCCATACAGCCTACCTGGACTTGGCTAAGTCCTTCGACACAATACCCCACTCATGCATCATAGATAAGCTCAACAGCTTAAACGTAAACCCTTATGTCACTAGATGGGTTGCAAACTGGCTAAAGGACAGAACCCATAAAGTTAAAATCGCTGGAGCAATGTCAGACTCAAAGCCAGTTACAAGTGGTGTCCCACAGGGATCTGTCCTGGGATCCCTCTTGTTTGGCATTTATTTCTCAGATGTTAAAGCAAACATGGGAGGGTTGTGGCTGACAAAGTTCGCAGATGACTGCAAACTAGGCACCATAGTCGATACACCAGCGGACACATACATCCTACAAAAAGGCCTCACAGAAATGGACAAGGGGTGCCAGAGTCACGGCCTTAAACTAAATGCCAAAAAATGTATAGTCATCCCCTTTGGAAAAACAAAGTACCCACAAATTATCACATAGACAGCAACCCACTGAGTACAGAAAAAGAAATCAGAGACCTAGGGACCCAAGTCGACAGCGACCTCTCATTTGACACCCACATTGCCAAAGTGGTTAGAAAAACATTCTACCTTGCACACTTCATCATGAAGGGATTCACATCCAGATCCAGGGATGTCATTGTACCCCTATACTCCTCCCTCATCAGACCCATGATTGAGTACAATGCCCCATTTGGTATGTACCTCACCCGGCATTTGCAAAAGCTGGAGAGACCACAAAAGTACCTCACCAAGAGGATCAAGGGTCTCCAACATATGTCTTATTCTGCCAGACTAAAGAAACTTCAGCTCTATTCAGTAGCATACCGCCTGCTCAGAAGTGATCTCTGCCTGACGTACAAGGCCATGTCCAATCAGGATCTGATGGACATGCTCCACCTCAAAAAATCCAAATTCATCAGGACCACGAGAGCTAAAGACTTAAACCTCAGCACAAGTATGAATAGGACATGCCGGAGGGATAGATTCATAACCCAGAGGCTTCCCATGCTTTGGAACAAGATCCCAGTTCGTATTAGGCAGAGCCCCTCACTGACTCTCTTCAAGAGAAATCTTGATGAGTGGATGGGAGATCGTAAGTTTACCCCAGGGGTCACATCTGTGTCACTGCTAGACAGGGGCACAGTAAACTAATTCTATTATATAAGGGGACCTTCATTGTGTCACTACTAGACAGAGGCACAGTATTCTAATTTTATTCTGTGCATTTTTGTACCATTTCATGGGGTGGCAAAAGCCACATCACTATGGCTAGGCTTACAAATGCCCCAGGGCAGATAGCCTAGTACTATACTATGAAACTATGAAACTATACATATATATATATATATATATATATATATATATATATATATATATATATATATATATGGTTTGCTATCATTATGTCGATGTGCATTTGCACGGCTATGAAGTATTCGAACATCAGATGTTCGAATACTTCATATTACGGCAGGTGACATGAGCGAAGGTTTGCATTGCGAATGAACTGTGCATTCGCAATTCTAACTTTTGGTCATGGGAGGGGATCGCGGTACAGTGCGGTTAGGGAAATGCATCCCTTTCCTCACTGTAGTGCAATCTCGGAGTTGGAATATTAAGTCAGGGGGTGTGGGGCACAGCCCCTCATTAGTGTGGGGCAGCCCCTTGCATAACTATGTGTTTGGTTAGGTAGGTAGGTAATTATGGGAAGGGTGGGCGTGCTGTGTATCGCCGTAAATATCGCAAGCGACATTTTCGACAATACACCCTTGTTTTCAAGTTTACTATTATTCGAAAATGTTCATTTTCGATGCATAAATTCAAAAATAAAGACATTATTTATTTTTACTTTCGAATTTATGATAGTAAACCATATATATATATATATATATATATATATATATATATATATATATATATATATATATATATATACAATATGCATATGTGTATACATAGATACAGAGGGATGTAGAAATACATAGACATATATAGTTTCACAGTGTCATAGTTTAGTACTAGGCTATCTGCAGACAGTGTATAGAATAGATTTATAAACTTGCGCCTCTGCGTAGTAGTGACACAGTGAAGACCCCCCTACATAATAGCATTAGTTTACTGTGCCTCTGTCTAGTAGTGACACAGAGATGACCCCTGCTGTAAACCTATGATCTCCCATCCACTCATCAAGAATGCACATGAAGAGTGTCAGTGAGGCTCTCTGCCTAACATGAACTGGGATCCTGTTCCATAGTATGGGAAGCCTCTTAGTGATGGATCTCTCCCTACAGTATGTCCTATTCATATGTGTGCTGAGGTTTAAATCCATAGCTGTTGTGGTTCTGATGGATTTGGATTGTATGAGGTTGAACATGTACATCAATACCTGATTGGACATGGCCTACTACATCAGGCACAGATCACCCCTACGTAGGCAGTATGCTATGGAATAGAGCATGAGTTACGTTAGTCTGGCAGCATATGAAAGTTGTTGGAGACCCTTGATCCTCCCGGTGATGTACTTATGGGGTCCCCCTAGCTGTTGCAAGTGCCAGGTGAGGTACATACCAAATGGGGCATAGTACACAGTCATGAGCCTGATAAGGGAGGAGTATAGGGGTACAATGACCCCTTTTGATCTGGATGTGAATCCCTTCATGATAAGGTGGGCAAGGTAGGAAGTCTATCCAACCACTTTGGCAACGTGGGTGTCAAATGAGAGGTCAGCATCGATCAGTGTCACCAGGTCTCCAATTACTTTGTCTGTACTCAGCGGGTTACTGTCTATGTGATAATATGTGGGTACCTTGTCCATCCAAAAGGGTATGAGTATACATTACATGGCATGCAGTCTAAGGCCATGACTCCGGCACCAGTTGTCGGTGTCCGTGAGGCCTGTCAGTAGGATATATGTGTCAGCTGGTGTATCGACTATGGTGCCTAGTATGCAGTCATCTTTGAACATTGTCAGCCACTACCCTCCCATGTCTGCTTCCACATCTGAGAATTATATGCGGAACATGTGCAGTCCCAGGACAGAGCCCTGTGTGACACCACTTGTGACTGGCTCTGAGTCTGACATGGCACCAGTGAGTTTGACTGTAGGCTTTCTATCCGTTAGCCGGTTTGCAACCCATCTTGTGAAGTATGGATTTACATTTCAGCTGTTGATCATGTCTATGATGCCAGAGTGCGGTATTGTGTCGAAAGCCATAGGCAAGTCCAGGTAGGCTGTATGGACCGCTGTGCCCTCATCAATGGCTCTAGTGACTGACTTGAAAAGGTCAACCAGGTTCATAAGGCAGGATTTGCCCTCTACAAAGGCAAACCGGGTGGGATCAAGTGTCTAAGTCCCCAATGTCTCTGTGTATGAGTTCCATAATGATCCTTTCCATAGCGTTGCAGACCAGGCTGGTTAAGCTTATGGGGTGGTAGTTACCAGGGTCTGTAGAGGTGCCTCCTGTGTGGAGTGGGACTACTGTTGCTGTATGCCAGTGTCCAGGTACATATGCTGTAATAAGGCTATGGTTGAATAGCATTTAATGTGCATGTGTAGCTCCTCTTGGAGCTCACATAGCATGCAACCTGCAATACCGTCGGGTCCCATTGATGCTGTGTTTACAGTTCTGCTGAGGGTGGTTCCCAGCTGGACATCTGAGATGACAGGGAGGTTACAGTCAGCTGGGATAAGTAATTCCTCTTGTGTGGGTGAGGGAGGGGAGAAATCTGCACTGAACCTGTCTGCCAGAATGTTGGCATTATCTGTGTGTTCAGTGTAGCGTTTGTCACTGTGAACTAACTGTGAACATATCTGAGGGTTCCCACCCAGGTGTGTAACATAGCAAAAGAAGGCCTTGTGGTTATCTGTAGTGTCCATAGCAATGTCCCTCTCATTGTTGGCCTTGCATGTTTGTACGACAAAACGTATCTTTCTACTACTGCTGATTAGAGATGCTGTAGCTCTATGGAATTATGCTCTGACGGGCAGTAGCTACCTTCTGTTGTTATACAATTTGTTCAATGCTGGGGTCCACCAGACAGGATGCCTGCCCTTGGTGGAGAGGGATATGGTTTTATTTGTGATTGCATGATCCATGCATTCTTGGAGATGTTTGTAGAAAGCATATGTGAAGGTGTCTGCATTGTGGAAAGTGGTTTCCACTGGCCCAGTGGGCATTAAGGATACCAACTAAGTTATAGGAAGTGTAAAGTCGGCATGTGAGAGGTTTCCCACTGTAGTCTTTTGTGTTGTGGGGGAGGTAGGATATGTATATCCAGGGGATTAGTCTGTGGTCAGGTGTGACTAGTGAGGGGTATACTTCTGGTGTGTAGCACATTGTCCCCAGGTTTGTGATGATCAGGTCTAGTATATTATCCCCTGTTATGGGAGAGGTGACTAGCTGTTCCATTGCATTTGACTTAGTGAATTCCAGGAACCTTTGGGCTAGGGTGTTTGGGGTAGAATAATGCACCCAGTGTATGTTAGGGTAGTTGAAGTCTCCCAATATGATAGTGTGTGGTGGGACATTCATATCCTCCAATGTCTTCATGAAGGCTGACTGTGGTTCCTGAGATTGGGAGGGTGGTCTGTAACATGCTACCAGTTGTATAGCAGGTTTGCATACGGTTATCTGCACCTGGATGGTCTGTGATGCTATATATATATATAGACTGTGTGAGGCACATGTGTGCAGATGTCTTGCAACAGGTGCCTGGTGTCAAAGGCATGGAGTGAACACCAGTGTGGATACTGGAGTACCATGCCCCATTCAAAAACACTGACACCAGTAACCACCACATATGTACATGCCTGCCCACCACTGCATGTGTCAGGGGGGAACAGGGGCAACAAGTGTACAATAGGCTCCACATTGATATACACAGTGGCACACTAGTCCTGTAATAACTGTACATGAAATGTGTCAGCGGACATGGTGTGTCAGCTATGGACATGTAGGTCACTGTACCCCTCCACACCCCACAATGTCCTACACAGTATGTACCTCCCATGACAGCTACAGATATGGAGAAGGACACAGACATATGCAAGTAACTGTGTCAATGCACTCAAACACCACAGAGTGCACACAGACTACCTACATAGAGGTTACCACTGTTGGATATACATAGTTCGGTCACACCCATGACAGTTGTCTAACAACCATGGTAACACCTCCAACATCCACAACACAAATTACCTATGTCTGTCGTCCTTGTCACTGCAGTATAGAGCACATGGTGGAGGTACAGGACCCTACCCACAGATATGACATACCCTGTAGTAGACCACACAGAATTAAGAAGCAAGGCTCCCCATGAGTAGATGTCAGACATACCCCTGCTGAATGTTATGCAGATAGGTAATATGCCATATGAGTCACCCTGTGTAACTGTTTGTAAGGAGCAGGTACGATCATAACACATGTGTCACAAGGGGCAGGGTAGCATAACAGTATGCTGCTGTAGGCCCAGGGCCAAAAGCACACTACCTACCTAAGACACAATGCACACCAATGAACACATTGCAAACGGAATATGTGAGGTGGAATGAGTGTGCTAGTGACTGGGTGCATGTTGTGTACTGGTGTGATTGCTCACCATGACTGCCTGTCTGTCATGGTAGTGTGTGTCCTTGGTGTGAGGCCAGAGACAGGTGTGTGAGGTATTGCGATCAACACATACTACATTGCCATATGTTGTGCTGTGTTACCCTGTATGTCACTGTGGTGTAGGTGGGGTTATGGCAAGTAAGAGTAGTGTGCATTACCAGTGAAATATGTAACGTGCATTGTGTGCAGTGCATGGGCTGATAATGTTCCCCATACAGTACCTTGATACAAACCCCCAGTGTGAGGTTATGTATTGTACCTGAAACAGTGTGTTGACTGCTGCAGTATACTAGTCTGTCGTATGGAGTGTGCCAGGTACTGTTGCACAGTTGTCGGATGAGCACTGATATCTGGTCATTTACATGTGTATCCCCCAATAGACAGACAGATGCTATATATGGTGCTTAAGTTATATCACTGCAGTCGAGTATTATGTGTATTATGTGTGCCATAGTTTGCTAACAGATATTGCTGACATATTTTCCTTCTCCTTTTCAGGGCTATGGTTCACCAGCGGAAACCTGTCTACTCCGCTGCAGAGGAGGAGGAGATACACCAGAGCCTGGTGCGGGATTTCACTGTACTCTTTTCCCGCACCAGCCAGAACCAGCAGGAGAGGGCTGCACTGTGGCAAGACCTGGTCCATCAGGTAAATGACATAGGCACACATAACCGGACATATGAGCAGGTATGCCATCACTGCAGTGATTTAATTAGAAATGTCTGTCAGCATGCATTGGATATCCACAGGCAGCAGCTTGCCACAGGTGGTGGGGTGGCTTGACATCCCCCCTCACCAGACTGGAGGGACTACTCCTAAGTGTTGTGGCCCTAGCACAACAGCAACAGCAGCAGCATACATGTGTAATAATGGAGGCTGGAGCCACACAGCAGCAGGACACGGAGCGTGCAGGTAACATGCCATGTGTATACTTGACCATTCTGTACACTGTTAGGTTATGCATGTGTGAGGTGTGTCCTCAATTTGCAGCTGTAATCTTGGTAATTATTGTGCAAGAGTGATATTCTCAATATCTGCAGTACACCTGTGGAAGCTAACTGTTGCACTACTGAACTGTATCATGCCCACAGTGTCAATGGCACAGTTGTGCCTACTGGCAATAAATGTCTCTTTTCTGCAGGTCCCTCTGGTGTAACAGCAAGGCAGTCTATCCATGCTGATGAGTGTGTAATACCATTACCTTCAATACTCTTGGTACTAATAGTAATAATAGGCTGAAGCAGTAGTGCAATGTGTTTGATTGCAGGTGTGTTTGTGTCTGTGGGTTGATATCTCATATACTGAGGTGTGTGCATGTGTGCACATGTGCATGTGTGCATGTGTGCATGTGCCCATGTGTGCATGTGTGCATGTGCCCATGTGCATGTGTGCATGTGCCCATGTGTGCATGTGTGCATGTGCCCATGTGCCAATGTGTGCATGTATGCATGTGCCCATGTGTGCATGTGCCCATGTGTGCATGTGTGCATGTGCCCATATGTGCATGTGTGCATGTGCCCATGTGTGCATGTGTGCATGTGCCCATGTGTGCATGTGTGCATGTGCCCATGTGTGCATGTGTGCATGTGCCCATGTGTGCATGTGTGCATGTGCCCATGTGTGCATGTGCCCATGTGTGCATGTGCCCATGTGTGCATATGTGCATGTGTGCATGTGTGCATCAGTGGTGACATTGTGTACACATTGTAAACTGGGTTTCCTGTCTTACTCCCACAGGTTCTGGTGCTGCTCTGGTGTCATGCAGCAGGGAACCTGAATCAGCTGCTGTGGATAGTGATAATGATGATACCTGTGTAATGGCACAGTAGGTGTGCCAGTGTAGGTCATTGGTCAGCCAATTGACACTACACAGCTGTCGACCCCATCAGTGCGCACAGTCATCCTGCCAATACATCCTTTGTCACCAATGTCCCTAGGTGATGGACAAGATACAGTGGGCATTGACCAGGGTAATGTGGTACCGGTGGCACATGCATCCCCACACAGCAGCCATGGCCAGGGTCCTGACATGGTACCACACAGGCAGACATCCATGGGTTCTCGTCGGAGCATCCATGGGCATCGCCCTGTCAGACATGCCCACAGAGGTCTTTCAACCTCAACTATGTTTCGGGCTGTAATGCAGGCACAGTCACGTATGGAACGGTACACCAGACAGGGTCTGAGGGAGCTGAGAGCATGTCGCACAGCCATGAGTGACAGTATGCATGATGTTGCGGCTGCCATCCGCAACTTCACCAAGGTCATTGACAGACGTTGGGGGGACACATTAGATCTGTTCCACAACTACATGTCCATGAGCCAGGGCAATGGTGGACGGTTGAGGCGTCGACGTGGCCGTATGCCAGCAACAGCAACAGCTGGCAGCCATCGCAGATGACAACAGGCCCTCAGCCGCTCACATAATGTCAGCAGCAGCCCCAGCAATGCTGGGTCTGTGCCGTCATCAGACTGCCCCAGGAGACCACGTGCACGTGGTGCTGGACAGTCCCAACAGGGACCTGTCTCCAGTCACCAACCACATGCTTCTGATGACAGTACTCAGTCTGGCTTAGTACCTGATACGGTCCATAGCACCCCTGCTAGGCACAGGTACCGTGTCTGTGGCCACAGACAGTGATCTGTATGACCTGGCAGGTACAGTCTGTGGCTGCCCACAAACACCTGTATATGGCAGCCATGAGGTGGGACTGTGTGCATTCATACACACATGCAAAGTGATAACACCTAGGGCTACCGCATACACGCACACACTGCATCAACATTGGCCCATCTTGTACTGCTGTCCCTCACCAACACACACACACAGACATGTCAATTGGTTGTATCAGTGGCAGACTCAGGCATACCAGGTACACACCCTGTGCATATGATGAAACTGTGCCACCTCCTGCAATCTGTAAAATCGGTGCAGGAACAGGTTAACATGGTGCTGATGCACATGGTGAGTACGTAGATGTATTGTAATAGTATGATGTTGACAACAGTACAGTGTAATGATAGCATTGTGGGTATATACCAGCATGCCTGATGCAGTTACAGTATGAATGTCATTGTATTGTTTTGTACACCCATAGTAATTACCACAGTGTTCTGTCTGCACATCTTTGCATACTGGTGGTGAGGATGTGAAGGGATGGCCACCTACATAGGTAGCACAGGGGATACAACAATGTACATATTGATACTCAATGATGGCCATGTCAACTGTGACTTGCATGCTGTCCACACACGACTCTGCAATGCAGATGTTTCAGGATGTTGATATCTGTGCAGTACTACACAACAGGTTCAAGGCTCACAAGAGCACACTAGCACTACAAGGTCACACCTCATACCATGCATGACAGCACCAAAACACAGAACTAACTATGATAGGTGGGAGAGTGTCCATACATGTCAAGGATACTGTGGAGCCAGGACAGGTAGCATACATCATACTAAGTCTGGAACTGCTGAGTGAGGGCTCAGTGTCTGTTATTTGAAATGTGTATTATTACAGGTATGAGCACTTGGGTATCAGGCCAGTTATTCAACATTACGAAGGTACGTGGTCTATACACTTGTGTGGGGTGCGGCTGGACCCAGCCCGTCTGACCTGTGAATGTCTGGGTACTGGCTTATAGTGCCTGCATATATGCACTGTTACCTACTGGAAGTCATACACCTTGTTTGTTGTAGCATAGTCTACATACAGGCCTGCTGACTGTAGCTTTGTTTGTATGCATGTTTGCCTGTTATGTTCCTGAAACACTGATTCCACCTGCAGTGCAGATATACAGTGCCTTTGTGGATCCCTAGTGACATCTGTGTTGCTTACTGTACTGATGTCCATGTGTCACTTGACAGAACATCACTGTTTGTCCTGTTTGCATGTAGCTTGCCTGTAACACATTGCATATGACTTACCTCACATTTGCTCAAGACAGCATTCATATATGCCAGCACTAACAAATCAGGAGCACTACACCCTCACATAGTCACCTTGTGTACCTTGTTCCCCATTGGCCCTATGTGTCGTTACTTAGTATGAGAGCCACAATGCTATGGTAGCATGTGCAAAGGTCACCTGTCAATCTCCTCTCAGGTCCAGTTGGTGAATCTGTGAGTCATGTGGCAATGTTACAGATGCCTCATGTACACAGACAACCCTCTCCCCTTCCCATGCACATACAACACATGTGAGAGATGCAACCACATAGCCAAACTGGGGGCTAAGTTCTGTTTACACAGCACTGGCATTCCCTGTCAGGTGGAGTGGGATACTACAGTGAATACAGTACCAGTCTCCCATAGACCTGCCACGACCACAATCCAAACACAGAAACACACAGGTACATTATTGGGCTCTCAGAATAGCATCCTGCCTGAGCAGCTGACACCTGCAAAGCAGACACACAAGCAAACGTTAAGCCAGAGCAGAGCACATGCAACACATAGCTCACAAAGCCTATGTGCCAAACAGTCACAGGCCATATGGCTAGACAACACACCTGCTACAGTTTTATGAGGTACCTCTATCGTCACGTACACTGAGGTCCTGCTCCCAGGCTGAACAAGGTGATGGTCACTCTGAGCTGCCCATCGGACACTATGATCCACCACATAACACAAGCATACCGGTCACTCCAAGGCATGTAGAAGTATGACTCAGTCATTGTCTGTGCCAGTGCATATGACCTCTGATGCACCTCCCTGGACTACATGTTAGGGGACATAGAGGGGCTCTCTGAGCTTGTGGCACAGGCTGGTATGACATGGCCTTGAGTAGCATCTCACCCTCACCAAGAATGCTGCCACAATATGTAGAGAGGATCATCAGTTTCTGCAATTAACGTATCTTTCAGTGACATTCAAAGGGGATCCAATGCATGACAGTGTGGGATTACATGCTGGAGAAGCCACATTGCTTTGCTTGGGACAGCTTGCACCTGTCACCCATGGGCCGTTGTATATTGGCAGAGGCTGTTGCTACACACATAGTGCCTTTGTATGCTAGGCTGACATTACATAGCCACCTACACAGGTATCACACGGGATAGGACACTAATAGCAATGCTACTCAACAGCAGCAGTGTAATCCTCAAGATGCATGCAGTGGAAACTGTCCTTAGCATGGGGTACAGCAATATCTGTGCAGTAACAGACTCCTGGTACAAGGCTCCCAGGTGCACACCATCAGTGC
This sequence comes from Protopterus annectens, assembly GCF_019279795.1. Lineage (NCBI taxonomy): Eukaryota > Metazoa > Chordata > Ceratodontiformes > Protopteridae > Protopterus > Protopterus annectens. Next base: position 258,025,535 of record NC_056725.1, read on the forward strand.
CAGGTCATTCCTGATACCATGCTTGTCATCCCCTACACATGCACCAAACCAGAATAGGGGGATGTATCCAAAGGCACCTCAGATACACACACACACCCAGGTTGGTGGCACTGCACAAAGCATCAGAGCCTCTCCATGTGCAACACACAGTGGGTTAGACTGCCTTCAGGTTCATAGCCTGGCACACACCACACTCCCATACCCAGGAAACCCACTTGGCCTTCCTGACAACACTGGGAATATGATGGTCTCTACACACACCGTTATATGGTTGTACTGCGACTACCCTAACATACAGTGTGAGCATTATTCTAGCTGCAAGACCCTATCTGAAGGGTTCTTATCATTCATTCCCTGCATTGCTATGGAACAACCTGTTATCATTCCCACAAGTGGTGACAACATGCTGCACCTGTTCATCACCAACATGTGGACTATATGCTCCAGACCAATCATGTATCCCTCGCTGGTGGGATGACACCATCTACAACCCACACTGTATAGTCACATACCACATGCAGCCCCTGCACAGAACACCACAGTCGTCTGATGCATATTCCATGTATTCACATGAGGCAGGCTTTGGACATGGGAACTCTTGCAGTTCACAGGTACATATGTGTAGGTGGCACACACATACATCATGTGTGCATTGACATTACTGATGTAATGTATGTCGTGCAATATTGGGAACAACACCCCACACACATGGACAAACTGTGTGACAAAAATACACATGGCATTTGTAGGATTCAAACCCCTACCTAGCTATGCTATGACACTTGTGAGAGACGCATTAGCGGAGTGTGCTATTTGCACTACTGGGGGGATTGCTTTCTCCTGCTATACTTATAGGGTGCTGACATCATCAGTGTTTAGACAGTGGAACATGCAGCATGTGTTGTGTAGTAATAGTTGCCAAAAGGGACATTTCTCATACACATGGAATTGCACACACTACTCCCCCACACACATACTGGGCACCTGCAGGATTCAAACCCCTATCTAACTACGTTATGACACTTATGAGAGACGCATTAGCAAAGCACGCTATTTGCATTATTAGGGGGCTTGCTTTCTCCTGCTGTACTTATAGGGTGCTGACATCATCAGTGTTTAGACAGTGGAATATGCAGCATGTGTTGTGTAGTAATAGTTGTCAAAAGGGACATTTCTCATACACATAAAATTGCACACACTACTCCCCCACACACATTCACTGGGTATTTGCAGGATTCAAACCCCTGCCTAACTATGTTATGACACTTGTGAGAGACGCATTAGCGGAGCGCGCTATTTGCATTACTGGAGATTGCTGTCTCCTGCTTTACTTATAGGGTGCTGACATCATCAATGTTTAGACAGTGGAATATGCAGCATGTGTTGTGTAGTAATAGTTGCCAAAAGGGACATTTCTCATACACATGGCATTGCACACACTACTTCCCCACACACATATACACACACACTAAAGCACTGGCAGGATTCTAACCCCTACCTAACTATGTTATGACACTTGTTAGAGACGCAGTAGCGGAGTGCGCTATTCACATTACTGAGTGTAATTTCTGCTCCTGACATATGTATAGTGTGCTGACATCATTATGGATGAAAAGGTATGTACATCTGTGACTATCCAAACAGTTTTAAAAAGGGGGAGGGGGGCATAAAAAACCTTATGCCCATTTAAAACTTTGCACC